>NC_041392.1:692490979-692491775 GCF_002162155.2 Triticum dicoccoides | reverse complement strand
GCCGTCGCCCCCGACGCCAGCCGCCCGCGTCTCCTCCCCGATCCCTCCGGGAGAGGTACCTACCGCCCCATCCTCCCCCCTTCCTTCCTTCCCTGCTCCTTAATTTGCAAAATATTGATATGATGTAGATGTATGTATGTATGTATGTATGAGTTGGGGAGAAAGTTTATAATTTTTGTTCATATATACTGTACATGTATGTATGATGAATTTTGATATTTTTTTGTTCATATATAATGTAGATGTATATGTATGTATGGAATGATATCGATGGATGTATTGATATATTTTTTTGTTCATATATACTGTACATGTAAATGTATTCATGAGAGAGGCGAGGAAGAAGGGGAAGAAGAGGGAGAAGAAGAGGAGAGGAAGAAGAGGAAGTCTTCTCCTCTATTCTTTCTTCTCTTCTTTTTTCTTCTTCTTCTTCCTCTTTATTTTATCGGGAACGAGGGTCGTCGAGAGGTCAAGGAGCGGTAGAGGAGAAACCCTAAATAGAAAGTATCGTCGGTGTGAGATACATGTACCATCGGTGTCGGACACTACACCCACATCCCACAAGTGGCGCGGGCTTCGACGCCCACGTCACTTGTGGGACGTGGATGTAGTGTCCAACACCGAAGGCCACATGTATCTCACACCCACGATACTTGCTAGCTATTTAGGGCTTCCTCTACCGAAAAGAAGAGGAGAAATAAATAAGAAGAAGAAAAAAAAAAGAAAAAGAAGAGGAGAAGAAGAAAGGAATAGAGGAGAAGAAGAGAAAAATAGAATATATATTCTATTTTCTCTT
>NC_041392.1:692485510-692490872 GCF_002162155.2 Triticum dicoccoides | reverse complement strand
GAGAATGCCGGACATTCATGAGAGAGGCGACGAAGAAGGGGAAGAAGAGGGAGAAGAAGAGGACAGGAAGAAGAGGAAGTCTTCTCCTCTATTCTTTCTTCTCTTCTTTTTTCTTTTTCTTCTTCCTATCGGGAACGAGGGTCGTCGAGAGGTCGAGGAGCGGTAGAGGAGAAACCCTAAATAGAAAGTATCATCAGTGTGAGATACATGTACCGTCGGAGTCGGACACTACACCCACATCCCACAAGTGGCGCGGGCTTCGACGCCCACGTCACTTGTGGGACGTGGATGTAGTGTCCGACACCGAAGGCCACCTGTATCTCACACCCACGATACTTGCTAGCTATTTAGGGTTTCCTCTACCGAAAAGAAGAGGAGAAATAAATAAGAAGAAGAAAAAAGAAGAAAAAGAAGAGGAGAAGAAGAAAGGAATAGAGGAGAAGAAGAGAAAAATAGAATATATATATTCTATTTTCTATTTTCTCCTCTATTCCTTTCTTCTTCTCCTCTTTTTTTTCTTCTTTTTTTTCTTCGGCACGTGGGGGGGTCGAGAACGCCGGACATTCATGAGAGAGGCGAGAAAGAAGGGGAAGAAGAGGGACAAGAAGAGGAGAGGAAGAAGAGGAAGTCTTCTCCTCTATTCTTTCTTCTCTTCTTTTTTCTTCTTCTTCTTCCTCTTTATTTTATATGGAACGAGGGTCGTCGAGAGGTCGAGGAGCGGTAGAGTAGAAACCCTAAATAGAAAGTATCGTCGGTGTGAGATACATGTACCGTCGGTGTCGGATACTACACCCACATCCCACAAGTGGCGCGGGCTTCGACGCCCACGTCACTTGTGGGACGTGGATGTAGTGTCCGACACCAAAGGCCACATGTATCTCACACCCACGATAATTGCTAGCTATTTAGGGTTTCCTCTACCGAAAAGAAGAGGAGAAATAAATAAGAAGAAGAAAAAAGAAGAAAAAGAAGAGGAGAAGAAGAAAGGAATAGTGGAGAAGAAGAGAAAATAGAATATTCTATTTTCTCTTCTTCTCCACTATTCCTTTCTTCTTCTCCTCTTTTTTTTCTTCTTTTCTTCTTCTTCTTCTTCTTCTTCTTCTTCTTCTTCTTCTTCTTCTTCTTCTTCTTCTTCTTATTAGCCGGAAGTAGAAAGAGGTTTCCTAGTGTCAAAGTATTGAAGAAATCCATGCCTTCATCATTAGCCGGAAGTAACCAGGGCATGTTGGTACGAAGTTCTGCAAAGTTGTTCTGGAATGGAGTCCCGGATAGAATAATCCGCCTTTTGGTACGAATTCAGCAAAGGCCTTCCAAATAGGGATATTCGGAAGGCTCTTGCTGAACTTTGTACCAAAAAGCAAATTATCCTATCTGGGACTCCGTTCCAGAACAACTTTGAAGAGCTTCGTACCATCATGCACATGTTACTTTCGCCTAATGATGAAGACATGGTTTTGTTGAATCCCTTGACACTAGGCAATCTCCCGACCCCTCGGCGATCCTATCGAACATGAGAGGAAGAAGAGGATAAAAAAAGAAGAGGAAGAAGAAAAAAGAGAGGAGAAGAAAGAATAGAGGAGATCTTCTCCTCTATTCTTTCTTCTCCTCTTTTTTTCTTCTTCTTCCTCTTTTTTTTATCGGGAACGAGGGTCGTCGAGGGACATAGATGTAGTGTCGTCGTTGTCGATATATACCCCCTCCTGATAGCTTACTATGATTAGGTAGCTAGTTCTACGTTTGGCACTAATATATCCATCTGTCATGTTTGAATAATAATTGCCATGTTGTAAATATTTGTAGAAACTATGGACACCGCCCTAGACGAAGCAACAAAAGAAGCATTGTTGAGGGACATAATCGCAGAAGGAAGTGATGCCATCTCGTTGTTTCTCAATGAAACCGATGGTCTGGAAGGAGAGGGTGAACAAGCTGGCTGCGGTGACCTAATGCAGGTGCAAGAAGAAGAACATGAGGACGGCTCCGGTGACCCAATGCCGGTGCAAGAAGGAGACCGTGATGACGGCTCCGGTGACCGAACCGAGTCCGGCCAGGTATATATATTAGTTAAGCCTATGCTGACTAGCTGATTGATGCATTCATTGTTTTGGTATGTACACATATTAATTAAGTCTTTGTTCTTTTTCTAGCCCTCCGAATCAAACCAGAGACAATTAACTGGCCAGACCGTTGCCGGACTTGGTTCTTCGGGGCTGGCGGAACACTGGACCCTGTAACAGGGAAGTGCATTTGGACGAACGATCAAATGGACATACCAGTCAGTAAGCTTAAGCAGTATATTGAAGCAGCGCAGGAAGGGACGTTCTTTCCAGACAGAGAGAACACGAGCTCACAATGGCCCTCGGTAATCCTGAGCACCCTGGATGGACACGAGGCACGCCAGGCTCCATTCCGTGGAAGGTTGGGTTTCCGGATGCAGGCGGTTACAAATTCCATGAGAGGAGGAAAAAAGTGCAGCAGACCCAAATACAGGCGCTGCAAGCAAGGGTAGACGCGATAGAGGAACGAGAAGCAAATCGCAGCAAATGTACTGCCGAAGCCTCCCCCGAAGCTACCCCGCCATCTCAGCACAGAAGCAGCGTGGCTTCCACCGAGCTGCTTCAGCTAGAGCATGCCTTGACGGCTCCTGCCAGCTATCCCATGGATGCTATAATGGAGTCTCAAAATTGCCACCTTATGACGCAATAGATGAATTTGAAGGTCAAGGCGGCTGTTGGCTCTGTTTATCCTACTGAACCCGGCGCAACTTTTCACTGCCGGCCGATTCCAGAAGGATATGCTAGGGTGATGGTGGATTAGATAACGGAGGGATTTGAGGACCTCCAGCTTGACCACCCTACCGGTGAAGGGGAGACTCGGCTGGGGTCTGCTCTAAAGACTCCATGCCTATGGCGGAAGGAGCTCATCAATCTTCCGAACTGGACGCCACCGCCTCCACCTCCTCCTCCGGTGAGTCAGGGCACTCCGCCTCCACCGCCTCCTCCAGCGAGTGACGATCAGGGCCCTCGGCCGGCTCCTTCTCCGGCGCGTGGCGGCACTCCGCCTCCTTCTCCGCCTGCGCCGACGCGCCCGAGCAGCCAGCCTCCTCCTTCTCCGCCTCGTCAGCAAGGGCGGAAGAGACCTGCCGCCGCTCCAGCTGCTCCGGCGCGTCGTAGTCCTTCTCCTCCGCCTCTTAAGCAAGTAAAGAAGACAACCGCTCCGTCTGCTCGGTCGGCGTCTAGCAGTACAACAAGAGGCGGGAGGACATACAGATTCGGCCCTTCTCTAAAGACTCCAGAGAAGTTACCATATGAGAGGACCCTGGAGGAGAACGCCGAGATCACGCGAGAATAAGTGAGGAACCTCTTTGAAGGGGTGAAAGCAAAGAAACATCCACCTCCGGAGGAGAAGGTAGATCGGGTGAAAGTGAAGCGCACTCTGGCTGCCCTGACAAAACCACCGAAGTCTGATCCGCCGAACGGAAACTATGACCGCATTATTGGAAAGGAATTTGCCGAAGCGGAGCGGTCGGGAAGTACTGTCAGTGATCAAAGGCTGAAAGAACGACGAGCTGGGAAACAAATTGCCCAGCTCGGCGAACAAGCGAAGCAATCGTGCCCCCCGCTCAAGGTGCCTAGCCACAACGTCGCTAATGATCCGAGGATGGTGCCCGGTTATAGCAATCTTGCAGATTACCTGCCCGACGAAGTACATTATGAACCCATGAACGTGCAGATACAAAGATACGAGTACGGGAAGCCTCTCATCAAAGATGAAAGATCTCTATCAACGATGATGCGAAGATTGCATGATTGGTACTTGAAAATCTGCAGAGACTCTGGGGGGAGGAGTACTTTGTATGTGAAAGTTAAAAAGGAGCATGACCTCGTTGGAATTGATCTGTTGCCTGTTCCATTTGAGGAGTTCTATCGGTTTTTCAATTAATTGGCCCTTGATAAAACAACGGTCGCCTGCTACTGTCTGTAAGTAGTACTACTTCTGTCATTAAGTTTCTCTATATAGCTTAGCTCTTTCATTGCATGTATTTATAATCATCCTCACTATATTATGCAGATTGAAGATCGCCGAATCGAAGAAAAGACAAGTCGGTGATATTGGGTTCATTAACACATATCTCATAGATGCAACTCAGGTTAAACTTCATGCCGCAGCTACCGAGGCCAACTTGCTACAATCGTTCGTAATAAATCAAAACAAAGATATAATACTCTTTCCTTACAACTTCAGGTGAGTGTTACTGTCTTGTGCGTATTCGATTTTCCTTATATATTAGTCAAGGTTATAGTAATGTAATTCATGAGTTATGCATGTGTGTGCAGTTTCCACTATATTCTCCTAGAGATTGAGCTTGAGCAGGGAGTAGTAACCGTCTTGGACTCTAAACGAAAAGATCCCAAGGAGTATGCGGACATGACTGAAATCCTCAAGAAGTAAGTTAAATCGATCATTATCCACCATATCAGCAACTTTGTTCATTTCCTGATATCAACTAATTGTTTTCTTTGTCCGGCAGGGTTTGGAGAAAATTGACCAAAACAGTTCCAGGACAGCCGAAGGAGCTGGAATTTAGACACCCGAAAGTAAGTACTATAGTAGCATGTTCCGCGCATCTTCTAGTGATTCAAGCCCTAGTTTCATCAATACCATTTAGCATTCTTGCTTATCAGTTTGATTGACCTCTATTTCTTGTAAAGTGGTTGTGGCAGGAACAAGGGAATGATTTCTGTGGATACTACATCTGCGAGTCCATCCGCCACACGACCTGTGAGCGGGGCGGGTACTCTAACGAACAATATGAAGTACGTAAATAACAACATTCACAATTTTATTTTATTACCATCATTTGTGTTGAGTTTCATTCATTTATATATATATGTATTGACCCCCTTCTTCAAATTAGATGTTTCGGAAGCGGGATGAACTCCTAGCACCAGCTCGCATGCGAGCAATTCAAGAGGAATTGGCGGCATTCTTTCTTGACCACGTGATCCCTGAAGACGGAGAATTCTATACGGACCCTCAGTCCGTATGATTATATTTGTAAGAGATAATTATTGTATATATGAAGCTGGTAGTGTCAGATAGATATACGAGAACTTGTTGTTCGACCAATCTCTCGGAGAAGGAGAGGTGGTCAATATCACTTCTCTCTGTATGCATATATGTTCATGACGATCTTCTGTTTCCTTCGTTTGCTTACTAGCTAGCTAGCGTGTCTAGTCCTCTCTATATGTATGTATAGTACGTAGCGTCGACCAAGCACGAACATAACAGAGGACACTTCTCTCTATTAATTATAACTAGCTAACACAATATATGAAACACCTAAATTAACCCCCCAAAA
>NC_041392.1:692466312-692485373 GCF_002162155.2 Triticum dicoccoides | reverse complement strand
GTTTCCTTCGTTTGCTTACTAGCTAGCTAGCGTGTCTAGTCCTCTCTATATACGTATGTATAGTACATAGCGTCGACCAAGCACGGACATAAGAGAGGACACTTCTCTCTATTAATTATAACTAGCTAACACAATATATGAAACACCTAAATTAACCCCGCAAAACCTCCAACCCCCCCCCCCTTTCAAAAAAAAACAAAAACCCCAGCCACAGAAGTGCTGACGCGTGGATGCCTATTGGTCCCGGTTGGTGCCACCAACCGGGACCAAAGGGTCTCCTGACTGGGCTCTGCGCACTGCCCACGTGGAGGGCCTTTAGTCCCGGTTCTGGATTGAACCGGGACTAAAGGGGGGAGGTATTAGTACCGACACTTTAGTCCCGGTTCCGGAACCGGGACTAAAGGCCCTTACGAACCGGGACTATAGGCCCTTTTTCTACCAGTGAATACATACAGGAAGCATCTTATGATCAACACTATCTTTGGCTTCTAAGTAGTGCTCATCCATCTCGGAGAAAAGGTAGTTGAGGACGTCAGACTTCATCCTGAATTTGGCCCCTGACACTGGAGAAATGAAATACTGGAAATAAACAAAAGAAATAAAAAAAATTAGATATCTGCAATAAACAAAACAATACATGAAAAACTGAAAAAATATCTATATTTTTTGTTTAGAGAATGAACATGTGTTAAATAAATTTAATATCATGTATGTCTGCATTTATTTGGTTGTATATAACATACCTTATATAGAGCACCGTCGTCGCCACGTTGGACCTCCATGATCCAACCATCTGGGAGCCAGTCCGGTGCCTCCACCACAGCATCTTCCATCTTCCCCTTGACATCCTCCAGTAGTTTCACTTCCTCAACGTCCGAGACGGAGTCTTCCATTCCTGAATCTGAAAAAAAGTAATCTTTCCCTTCCCTTTCATCTCCTCACACCACCATAACCACTATAACAACGTGAATTGGCCCACACACTCCCATGGAAACGATATGCAAGCACACACTCCTAGACTCTGCATATATATGTTATTTTTTCTGAAAACCAACTCATTGTCGATATCCTTATGATGAAGCATGAAGGTATATCCCACCCACAAAGCCACAGGGAGAGACTGAATTTGATCAACCAAATAAGAAGTCGAAACAAACCACCAAGACATGTGTAGTCTTTTTGTGCGCAACTCCGTGGGAATATCGTAATCTCACTAAATACTCCATTCACCAAATTTAGATACTACTACAGAATTCTTCGCTCAATGGGCTGTATCAAATGTGCAGCACGTTAATTAATGCAGTAGTGTAGGCCCGGATGATTATTAGCCTAGACAATTCCTGTTGGTTTTCCTGGCATGTAGCAGCGTCCACTGTCTACAGTTTCGAAAGTCAACCTGGGCTGCACTGCATCTGAGCAGGGTCACGGAGGAGACCCAGGCTGAGCTGTGGCGTGGCAGAGCGCTAGGCAGTGGATGGCGAGGTCGCGAGGAACGTTCGGCCACACGTCCATACAGACCGCTACGGGGCACCAGGATCTGTCACAGCTTTAGGATCGTTGCCGCCTGGATGTCGCACGAGGTGGTGCCGCCATGATCTGGCATGCCCAGGCACCAGGGCAGTTGGCCGACGCATGTGGCGCAATGGACGACGATGAGATGACGGGCATGGCAGTGGGATGACAACGTACGGCGGCGCCATGGCCGACGATGAGATGGCAGCGAGGCAAAGGACATGTACACGCGACCTCAGTCAACGATGAATGACGGGACTCGACAGGGACAGCCAAGAACTGAATCGAGTTCTTAGACACAACCGATCCAACTGACGGAAGAAAAAAAACAACGGTAACTCTAATACAAACACACCTCCGCTGCACAGATCAGATCAGCAAAGCAAAAATCTATGGGGAGCCACCTAAGACCTCAGCGGTTACGAATCCACTTCGAAAAAATCAACACAGATCACAAAAACAAACGCCGTTCCCCAGATGAGATCCAGGAATCGCCTGTACCTTCTACGCGGACTCAGCGCGGCCATGGCCAAGATCGGCCTAGCGCAGAGCGGACCAAGTACCCGCGCGGCCGGCCCAAAACAAACGAATCTCCATCGCCAAACCCATTTTCGTTCAAGTAAACGATGATTAGCGAGGATACACGGGAGGATTTGGTGGCAAACAAACCTTGGGTCTGGGTCGGGGGCGCCATCGAATCTCTGTCGCTGCCTGCAGTTGCAGTTAGCGAGCGTTGTCGCTTGGACGGGCCGGCCTGCGACAGCACGTACAGGGGAGGGCGACTGGGTTTGCCCGGCTATTCCACCGGTAAACCACGAGGCGGCTGCGGCGAGGCAACTAAAGGCGGAGGACGACGGGAGGGCGAGACGCGAGGTGGCGGAATAGTTTGGGGCTCTCGGGCAGCGGTATATATACATTGAGTTAATTACATGAAACCACAACTTCACGTCAACTTATAACAGATTACCACAATTATTGGGTTATTTATCACAGAACCACAACTCGTGGGCTAATTGAAAACGCTGCACCCAAATCCTCATACCTGCCTCTCTAATTGCAAAACTGACAACTTGGGCCCATTTGTCAGGCCCGACGTGGCTGAAACTTGCCACGCCAGCAGCTCCAGAGTGGCACCCTGAGCCTCTCTCTTCGAATTAATTGGCCCGAGGCCCAAGCACGACGCTCCCCCTCCTCCTTCCCTATTTTTCTCCCTCGCACGAAAGGGAAGGAGACAGCAGCGATTTCGCGGCGGCGACGAGGGGATTCGGCCGCGACCTGGCGGTGACATGGTGTGGAGCGATGCCATCTCTGGCCTCGAGTTAGTTCTCTTCCTCCCTCTTTTTACTCCGTCTAAATCTGCTAGTGGCGACTTGATTTGGTTGTGTATTTGGGGAAAAACGGCGAGATTGTCTGTACTGGATGATCGTTGTAGGTGTTTTTGGCCGATGTAGTCGAAATCGACCTTAGGCTTGTCATCTTTGTACAAAATGTTGAGACTTTCTTGCCAAATGTTGAATCGACCTAGGGTTTGCGAATTTAGTGAGGTTTAGAATTTCCGCTCTGATTATTGTTGTTTCAAGACAATTTTTTTATTGTTTGCAGACCTGATGATCCACTGTGGGTAGTCAATTTTCTGTCTCATGAACTGGAGTGTGAGATCAGAACCATAGGCAGATCAAACATGTGCTATGAAAAGCTTCTTTTGTTGAAGGATTTATCAGGGTTCAGTTCTGATGAAGACATGTATTATTTTAGGGATGCAAGAGCTGCTGGTTTAGATGGTTTGGAACTAATTGACAGTGAGCAGAAAGTAAAAGCAATGGTTATGCAGTATGAAAACTTGAGGGTTGTGGACATAAGAATCATGAAGTCAGAGTTCAGGGAGGAGAAAAGGAAATCAGCATATATGAATGATGTGTTGCCCTCTCAACAAAGTGTTAATCAGCAGAGCAAGGGCATAACAAGGGCAGTAGATCCTGCCAACATAGGCAACAGCGGAGCACATGAGGAAGGATTTTTGGAGGAAGAAAATTTGTCAGATGGAGGTTATGATGAAGAGGAACTTGAGAACTTGAGAGAGTTGAAGAGATAGAAAGAAGAACATCTTGAGCGTGACACGGATGTTGAGGAATTATTCCCAATGATTGATGATTTTAGTGTTATTGGCTCTATCGAGCCACCTGCTATGAAAGTGAATGTTCCTAAACCAAGTTAAAGCAAACCAAACAGAGGGAAAGCAAAATTCAGCAGAGCATCAGCTAGCATAGGCCCTGACAGACCAAACAAAGGAGAATCAACCTTCAGCAGAGGAAAAGAACAATTCAGCAGAGCATCAGCTAGCAAAGGACCTGAAATCAGAGCATCAGCTAGCAAAGTACCTGAAATCATAGCATCAGCTAGCAAAGTACCTGACAGATCAGGGGGGAGAAAAGGAAGTACAGCGAAAAACCCATTTGAGGTGCCTGATTCAGACAGTGAAGACATTGGGGGAGATTTAATTGCTAGCGATGACGATGGATTTGAACAACCCATTTCACTGGCACCCAAGTTGCAGAAGAGCAGAGCAAAGCCATTAGATCCTAGAGTATGGTTTGACGAGAGGAGGGAACTTGTTGGTGATCAGTTTTGTTTGAACATGTGTTTCCTAGATATTCACCAATTCAGAAGGGCACTCAAGGACTACCATATAAAAGAAAGCAGAGACTATATGTACCTAAGAAATGACAAAGACAGAGTGAATGTTTGTTGTGTGGAGGAGCATTGCCAATTCTATATGTCTACTTCAGGGATCAAAAGGGAGAAAACAGTTTGCATAAGGAAGATGACATTGCCACACACTTGTGGCATTACGTATGAGAGTTCAAGAATAAACAGCTCATGCCTCAGCAAGACTTATGAGGATAATTTCAGAAGTGATCCTGAATGGAAAGTCAGTGCTCTGATTGACAACACAACACTAAGAGGCAGTTTGGTGTTGAGATCAATCCAATGATGGCATATAGGGCAAGGGCAAAGGCTACAGATGTGGTACTTGGGAACCACAAGGCTCAGTATTATAGGATTAGAGACTACTTGCAAACTGTGATTGACACTAACCCAGGTTCAAGATGCATTGTCACAACAGAAATGCACGAACCACCAGCTATGAACCCTAGATTTTATGGTTTATTTTACTGTATCAATGCTGCAAAGGAAGGTTTTTTAAATGGCTGCAGACCTTTTATTGGTCTTGATGGTTGCTTTGTCAAATTGACCACAGGAGCTCAAGTGTTGGCTGCAACAGGAAGAGATGGCAATAATAATTTATTTCCTTTTGCATTTGCCGTGGTGGGGAAGGAAGAGACAGAAACTTGGACATGGTTTCTAGAGCAACTTAAAGAAGCACTTGGTGGTGAAGCTGGACCACATGGCCAATTTACTTTCATGTCAGATAGACAAAAGGTATTTTTTTAACTTGTTGAACATAGTTGAGGCATAATTTGTATGCTTATAGTATAGTTGTTTAAACATTGTTGGGTCATAATTTGTATGCTTGTGGTCGAAGTCGAGAGTCTCGAGGTTGTTGTAAGGGTGGGTGGATACCTCTATCCATGTGGTCGTGTGTCTTTATCCATGTGGTTATTTAATATAGTTTCATAATACAATGTATTGTATTTAATACAATGTTTCTTGACTGCTAGGGCCTGCTCAATGCAATAGATGCTGTCTTTCCTAATTGTCCACAAAGGTTTTGCCTCAGGCACATTTATGCAAATTTCCAAACTGCTGGGCATAGGGGTGCTGATCTAAAGAAATTGATGGATAATGCTGCTTATTCATGGAACAAAAACTTCTTTGATGCTCACATGGATGATTTGAAAAAAGAGAGTGAAAGTGCATTGGAATGGTTGAGCAACATACATCCTAAACACTGGGCCAGATGGGCAATGGACACTACATGCAAGACAGATTTAGTAGTCAATAACTTGAGTGAAGTTTTTAACAACTATATCCTGGATGTTAGAGATAAACCAATTGTCACCATGATAGACAACATAAGAACTAAACTACTGGTTAGGTATGCCATAAATAGGGAAGGTGCAGCTGATTGTGCTTGGGAGATCACACCAACTTATACCGAAAAACTAGAGTTGGAGAAAATGGCAGCCAAACCATGTAGGCCAGTTCATGCAGGGTAGGGACTGTATCAGGTAGCAAGTGGAGAGAGAACATATGCAGTCAACATTGTCGCTAGGACCTGTGGATGTAGAAAGTGGGACATCACAGGGGTGTCTTGCAAGCATGTAGTGTCTTGCATCTATAAGAGGAAGGAGCACCCAGAAGATTATATCAGTGACTTCTTCAAAAAACATATGTACCAACTTGCATACAACAACATGATCTATCCAGTGCCTGACAAAAGTGGTTGGACAAAGACTGAAACAATAGACATTGATCCCCCTATTTTTACAAGGCATCCAGCTAGACCAAAGAAAAATAGAAGGAAGGGAATTCATGAGGTTGTTGGGGAACGTGGCAGAAATTCAAAATTTTACTATGCGTCACCAAGATCTATCTATGAAGAAACCAGCTACGAGTAGAAGGAGAGTGCATCTACATACCCTTGTAGATCGCTAAGCGGAAGCGTTCAAGTGAACGGGGTTGATGGAGTCGTACTCGTCGTGATTCAAATCACCGATGATCAAGTGCCGAACGGACGGCACCTCCGCGTTCAACACACGTACAGCCCGGTGACGTCTCCCACGCCTTGATCCAGCAAGGAGAGAGGGAGAGGTTGAGGAAGACTCCATCCAACAGCAGCACAACGGCGTGGTGATGGTGGAGGAGCGTGGAAATCCCGCAGGGCTTCGCCAAGCACCTTGGGAGAGGAGGAGTAGGGAGAGAGGCAGGGCTGCACCAAGAGGGAGAGAACTCATGTGTATGGCAGCCCCAAACCTCAACTATATATAGGGGGAAGGGGGGGCTGCGCCCCCTTTAGGGTTTCCCACCCCCAAGGGGTGCGGCCAGCCCTAGATGGCAAAGGGGAGGCGGCCAAGGGGGGAGAGGAGAGGGAGGCACACCAATATGGGCCTTAAGGCCCATCTGGACTAGGGTTTGCCCCCTCCCACTCTCCCTTGCGCCTTGCACCCTTGTGGGGGGCGCACCAGCCCTCCTAGGGGCTGGTCCCCTCCCACACTTGGCCCACGCAACCTTCTGGGGCAGGTGGCCCCACTTGGTGGACCCCCGGGACCCTCCCGGTTGTCCCGGTACAATACCGATATCGCCCGAAACTTTTCCGGTGACCAAAACAGGACTTCCCATATATAAATCTTTACCTCCGGACCATTCCGGAACTCCTCGTGACGTCCGGGATCTCATCCGGGACTCCGAACAACATTCGGTAACCACATACAAGCTTCCTTTATAACCCTAGCGTCATCGAACCTTAAGTGTGTAGACCCTACGGGTTCGGGAGACATGCAGACATGACCAAGATGTTCTCCGGTCAATAACCAACAGCGGGATCTGGATACCCATGTTGTCTCCCACATGTTCCACGATGATCTCATCGGATGAACCACGATGTCAAGGACTTAATCAATCCCGTATTCAATTCCCTTTGTCTATCGGTATGTTACTTGCCCGAGATTCGATCATCGGTATCAAATACCTTGTTCAACCTCGTTACCGGCAAGTCTCTTTACTCGTTCCGTAACACATCATCCCGTGATCAACCCCTTGGTCACATTGTGCACATTATGATGATGTCCTACCGAGTGGGCCCAGAGATACCTCTCCGTTTACACGGAGTGACAAATCCCAGTCTAGATTCGTGCCAACCCAACAGACACTTTCGGAGATACCTGTAATGCACCTTTATAGCCACCCAGTTACGTTGTGACGTTTGGTACACCCAAAGCATTCCTACGGTATCCGGGAGTTGCACAATCTCATGGTCTAAGAAAAAGATACTTGACATTAGAAAAGCTTTAGCATACGAACTACACGATCTTTGTGCTATGCTTAGGATTGGGTCTTGTCCATCACATCATTCTCCTAATGATGTGATCCCGTTATCAACGACATCCAATGTCCATAGCCAGGAAACCATGACTATCTGTTGATCACAACGATCTAGTCAACTAGAGGCTCACTAAGGACATATTGTGGTCTATGTATTCACACGTGTATTACGATTTCCGGATAATACAGTTATAGCATGAATAAAAGACTATTATCATGAACAAAGAAATATAATAATAACACTTTTATTATTGCCTCTAGGGCATATTTCCAACAGTCTCCCACTTGCACTAGAGTCAATAATCTAGTTCACATCACCATGTGATTAACACTGACAGGTCACATCACCATGTGATCAACATCCAAAGAGTTTTAGTGTCACTAAACTAGTTCACATCATCATGTGATCAAGACTCAATGAGATCTGGGGTTTGGTCATGTTCTGCTTGTGAGAGAGGTTTTAGTCAACGGGTCTGAACCTTTCAGATCCGTGTGTGCTTTACAAATCTCTATGTCATCTCCTAGATGTAGCTCCCACGTTCTATTTGGAGCTATTCCAAATAACTGTTCTACTTGGAGCTATGCTAAATTGTTGCTCCATTATACGTATCCGGTATCTCTACTCAGAGCTATCCGGATAGGTGTTAAGCTTGCATCGACGTAACCCTTTTACGATGAACTCTTTAACCACCTCCATAATTGAGAAAATTCCTTAGTCCACTAGTTACTAAGGATAACTTTGACCGCTGTCCTGTGAGCCATTCTTGGATCACTCTTGTACCCCTTGACTGACTCATGGCAAGGCACACTTCAGGTGCGGCACACAGCATAGCATACTGAAGAGCCTACGTCTTAAGCATAGGGGACGACCTTCGTCCTTTCTCTCTATTCTGCCGTGGTCGAGCTTTAAGTCTTAACTTCGTTCCTTACAACTCAGGCAAGAACTCCTTCTTTGACTGGTCCATCTTGAACACCTTCAAGATCATGTAAAGGTATGTGCTCATTTGAAAAGATTATTAAGAATTTTGATCTATCCTTATAGATCTTGATGCTCAATCTTCAAGTAGCTTAATCCAGGCTTTCCATTGAAAAACACCTTTCAAATAACCCTATATGCTTTCCAGAAATTCTACGTCATTTTTGATCAACAATATGTCAACAACATATACTCATCAGAAATTCTATAGTGCTCCCACTCACTTCTTTGGAAATACAAGTTTCTCATAAACTTTGTACAAACCCAAAATCTTTGATCATCATCAAAGCATACATTCCAACTCCGAGATGCTCACTCCAGTCCTTAGAAGGATTGCTGGAGCTTTGTATACTTATTAGCATCTTTCGGGATTGACAAAACCTTCCGGTTGTATCACATACAACCTTTCCTCAAGAAAATCGTCGAGGAAACAATGTTTTGACATCCTATCTGCAAGATTTCATAAATAATGCAGTAATCGCTAATATAATTCCAACAGACTCTTAGCATCGCTACGAGTGAGAAAATCTCATCGTAGTCAACTCCTTGAACTTGTCGGAAAACATCTTAACGACAAGTCGAGCTTTCTTAATGGTGACATTTACCATCATTGTCTGTCTTCCTTTTGAAATCCATCTGTACTCATACATGGATCCTCTCTCGGATTTTATGGCCTCAAGCCATTTATCGGAATCCGGGCCCATCATCGCTTCTCCATAGCTCGTAGGTTCATTGTTGTCTAGCAACATGACTTCCAAGACATGATTACCATACCACTCTGAAGTAGTACGTATCCTTGTCACCCTATGAGGTACGGCAGTGATTTGATCCGAAACTTCATGATCAATATCATAAGCTTCCACTTCAATTGGTGTAGGTGCCACGGGAACAACTTCCTGTGCCCTGCTACACACTGGTTGAAGTGATGGTTCAATAACCATATCAAGTCTCCACCATCCTCCCACTCAACTCTTTCGAGAGAAACCTTTCCTCGAGAAAGGACCCGATTCTAGAAACAATTCATATTGCTTTCGGATCTGAATTAGGAGGTATACCCAACTGTTTTGGGTGTCCTATGAAGATGTATTTTATCCTCTTTGGGTTCGAGCTTATCAATCCTGAAACTTTTTCACATAAGCGTCACAGCCCCAAACCTTTAAGAAACGACAACTTAGGTTTTTCCAAACGGTGTCGTCTCAACGGAATTACGTGGTGCCCTATTTAAAGTGAATGTGGTTGTCTTTAATGCCTAACCCATAAACTATCGTGGCAGTTCGATAAGAGACATCATGGTACGCACCATATCCAATAGGGTGCAACTATGATGTTCGGACACACCATCACACTATGGTGTTCCAGGCGGTATTAATTGCGAAACAATTTCCACAATGAATTAATTGTGTGCCAAAACTTGTGACTCAGATATTCATCTCTATGATCATATCATAGACATTTTATCCTCTTGTCACAATGATCTTCAACTTCACTCTGAAATTACTTGAACCATTCAATAATTCAGACTTGTGTTTCATCAATTAAATATACTCAACATTTACTCGAATCATCTGTGAAGTAAGAACATAACGATATTCACTGCATGCCTCAGCACTCATTGGACTGCACACATCAAAATGTGTTGCTTCCAACAAGTTGCTATCTTGTTCCATTTTACTGAAAACGAGGCTTTTCAGTCATCTTGCCCATGTGGTATGATTTGCAGATCTCAAGTGATTCAAAATCAAGTGAGTCCAAACGATCCATCTGCATGGAGTTTCTTCATGCGTATACACCAATAGACATGGTTCGCATGTCTCAAACTTTTCTAAAACGAGTGAGTCCAAAGATCCATCAACATGGAGCTTCTTCATGCGTTTGATACCATTATGACTTACATGGCAGTGCCACAAGTAAGTGGTACTATCATTACTATCTTATATCTTTTGGCATGAAAATGTGTATCCCTACGATCAAAATTCAATAAACCATTCCTATAGGTGCAAGAGCACTTATTCAGGTTTAATACTAATCTTGATGGTAGAGGGAGCGTGCGATGTCAGATCACATCAAACTTGGAAACACTTCCAACACGTATCGTCAGCTCACCTTTAGCTAGTCTCCGTTTTATTCCGTAGCTTTTATTTCGAGTTACTAACACTTAGCAACGAACCGGTATCTAATACCCTGGTGCTACTAGGAGTACTAGTAAAGTACACATTAACATAATGTATATCCAATATACTTCTATCGACCTTGCCAGCCTTCTTATCCACCAAGTATCTAGGGTAATCTTGCTCCAGTGGTTGTTCCCCTTATTATAGAAGCACTTAGTCTTGGGTTTGGGTTCAATCTCGGGTTTCTTCATTGGTGCAGCAGCTGATTTGCCGTTTCATGAAGTATCCCTTTGTTCCCTTGCCCTTCTTGAAACTAGTGGTTTCATCAACCATCAACAATTGATGCTCCTTCTTGATTTCTACTTTCGCGATGTCAAACAACGTGAATACCTCAAGGATCATCATCTCTATCCTTGATATGTTATAGTTCATCACGAAGCTCTAGCAGCTTGGTGGCAATGACTTTTGGGGAAACGTCACTATCTCATCTGGAAGATCAACTCCCACTCCATTCAAGTGATTGTTGCGCTCAGACAATTTGAGCACAAGCTCAATGATTGAGCTTTTCTCCCTTAGTTTGCAGGCTAAGAAAATCGTCGGAGGTTTTATACCTCTTGACATGGGCACGAGCCTGAAATCCCAATTTCAGCCCTCGAAACATCTCATATGTTCCGCGATGTTTCGAAAAACGTCTTTGGTGCCTCTACTTAAACCATTTAACTGAACTATCACGTAGTTATCAAAACGTGTATGTCCGATGTTCGCAACATCCACAAACGACGTTTGGGGTTCAGCACACTAAGCGGTGCATTAAGGACATAAGCTTTCTACTGATCGCATAATCGCTACTATCAACTTTCAACTATATTTTCTCTAGGAACATATCTAAAACAGTAGAACTAAAGCGCGAGCTACGACATAATTTGCAAAAAGGTCTTCTGACTATGTTCAAGATAATTAAGTTCATCTTATGAACTCCCACTTAGATAGACATCCCTCTGGTCATCTAAGTGATCACATGATCCGAGTCAACTAGGCCGTGTCCGATCATCACGTGAGACGGACTAGTTAACGTCGGTGAACATCTTCATGTTGATCGTATCTACTATACGACTCATGCTCGACCTTTCGGTCTCCGTGTTCCGAGGCCATGTCTGCACATGCTAGGCTCGTGAAGTTAACCCTAAGTGTTTTCGCTGTGTAAAACTGTCTTACACCCGTTGTATCTGAACGTAAGAATCCATCACACCCGATCATCACGTGGTGCTTAGAAGCGACGAACTGTAGCAACGGTGCACAGTTAGGGGAGAACACTTCTCGAAATTTTGTAAGGGATCATCTTATTTACTACCGTCGTCCTAAGTAAACAAGATGCATAATCATAATAAACATCACATGCAATTATATAGTTGTGACATGATATGGCCAATATCATATAGCTCCATTGATCTCCATCTTCGGGGCTCCATGATCATCTTGTCACCGGCTTGACACCATGATCTCCATCATCATGATCTCCATCATCGTGTCTTCATGAAGTTGTCACGCCAATGACTACTTCTACTTCTATGACTAACGCGTTTAGCAATAAAGTAAAGTAGTTTACATGGCGTTCTTCAATGACACGCAGGTCATACAATAAATTAAGACAACTCCTATGGCTCCTGCCGGTTGTCATACTCATCGACATGCAAGTCGTGAATCCTATTACAAGAACATGATCAATCTCATACATCACATATATCATTCATCACATCCTTTTGGCCATATCACATCACATAGCATACCCTGCAAAAACAAGTTAGACGTCCTCTAATTGTTGTTGCATGTTTTACGTGGCTGCTATGGGTTTCTAGCAAGAACGTTTCTTACCTACGCAAGACCACAACGTGATATGCCAATTGCTATTTACCCTTCATAAGGACCCTTTTCATCGAATCCGTTCCGACTAAAGTGGGAGAGACTGGCACCCGCTAGCCACCTTATGCACCAAGTGCATGTCAATCGGTGGAACCTGTCTCACGTAAGAGTACATGTAAGGTCGGTCCGGGCCGCTTCATCCCACAATACCGTCGAAGCAAGATTGGACTAGTAACGGTAAGCATATTGAACAACATCAACGCCCACAACTACTTTGTGTTCTACTCGTGCAAAGAATCTACGCAATAGACCTAGCTCATGATGCCACTGTTGGGGAACGTAGCAGAAATTCAAAATTTTCCTACGCGTCACCAAGATCTATCTATGGAGAAACCAGCTACGAGTAGAAGGAGAGTGCATCTACATACCCTTGTAGATCGCTAAGCGGAAGCATTCAAGTGAACGGGGTTGATGGAGTCGTACTCGTCGTGATTCAAATCACCGATGATCAAGTGCCGAACGGACGGCACCTCCGCGTTCAACACACGTACAGCCCGGTGACGTCTCCCACGCCTTGATCCAGCAAGGAGAGAGGGAGAGGTTGAGGAAGACTCCATCCAACAGCAGCACAACGGCGTGGTGGTGGTGGAGGAGCGTGGCAATCCCGCAGGGCTTCGCCAAGCACCATGGGAGAGGAGGAGTAGGGAGAGAGGCAGGGCTGCATCAAGAGGGAGAGAACTCATGTGTATGGCAGCCCCAAACCTCAACTATATATAGGGGGAAGGGGGGGCTGCGCCCCCTTTAGGAGAGGAGAGGGAGGCACACCAATATGGGCCTTAAGGCCCATCTGGACTAGGGTTTGCCTCCTCCCACTCTCCCTTGCGCCTTGCACCCTTGTGGGGGGCGCACCAGCCCTCCTAGGGGCTGGTCCCCTCCCACACTTGGCCCACGCAACCTTCTGGGGCAGGTGGCCCCACTTGGTGGACCCCCGGGACCCTCCCGGTGGTCCCGGTACAATACCGATATCGCCCGAAACTTTTCCGGTGACCAAAACAGGACTTCCCATATATAAATCTTTACCTCCGGACCATTCCGGAACTCCTCGTGACGTCCGGGATCTCATCCGGGACTCCGAACAACATTCAGTAACCACATACAAGCTTCCTTTATAACCCTAGCGTCATCGAACCTTAAGTGTGTAGACCCTACGGGTTCGGGAGACATGCAGACATGACCAAGACGTTCTCCGGTCAATAACCAATAGCGGGATCTGGATACCCATGTTGGCTCCCACATGTTCCACGATGATCTCATCGGATGAACCACGATGTCAAGGACTTAATCAATCCCGTATTCAATTCCCTTTGTCTATCGGTATGTTACTTGCCCGAGATTCGATCGTCGGTATCCAATACCTTGTTCAACCTCGTTACCGGCAAGTCTCTTTACTCGTTCCGTAACACATCATCCCGTGATCAACCCCTTGGTCACATTGTGCACATTATGATGATGTCCTACCGAGTGGGCCCAGAGATACCTCTCCGTTTACACGGAGTGACAAATCCCAGTCTAGATTCGTGCCAACCCAACAGACACTTTCGGAGATACCTGTAATGCACCTTTATAGCCACCCAGTTACGTTGTGACGTTTGGTACACCCAAAGCATTCCTACGGTATCCGGGAGTTGCACAATCTCATGGTCTAAGAAAAAGATACTTGACATTAGAAAAGCTTTAGCATACGAACTACACGATCTTTGTGCTATGCTTAGGATTGGGTCTTGTCCATCACATCATTCTCCTAATGATGTGATCCCGTTATCAACGACATCCAATGTCCATAGCCAGGAAACCATGACTATCTGTTGATCACAACGAGCTAGTCAACTAGAGGCTCACTAGGGACATATTGTGGTCTATGTATTCACACGTGTATTACGATTTCCGGATAATACAGTTATAGCATGAATAAAATACTATTATCATGAACAAAGAAATATAATAGTAACACTTTTATTATTGCCTCTAGGGTATATTTCCAACAGAGGTGCCACAGCCCAGTGGAAACAATAGGATGACAACCACAACCTGCTCAAACTGCAACCTACAAGGTCACAAGTACACGCACTATGCTCAACCTTTGAGGCCTGACTTGGAGATTAGGAGAAATAAGCACAAAAATAATAGAAGGATACCTGACTGTGTTATAGCACAAGAGGAGGAAGATGTGGCGCAAGAGGAGGCATATGTTGAACAAGAAGGGCTTGGCCAACAAGAGGAGTATGTAGCACAACTAGAAAAGACAATGGAAGAACAACTAGAAGAACTAGCAGAGGCGGCAGAGAGAGAAGTTGCAGAGAAAGAAGCTCAAATTGCGGCCAAGCATGCTGCCCAGGTGGCTGCACAAAGATCAGCTGTTGCAGCCAAGAAAGCAGCTGAAAAGGCACCTGCAGCAGCTAAGAGGGTTGAACAAAAAGCAAAAACGGCAGCACTTCTAGCAGATCAAAGAGCACAAGCGGCAGCTTAGTTGACAACTGAGGAGTGTGAAGGAGCACAAGAACAAGCAGCAGAAAGAGTAAGATTTGTGCCAGCACCAAGAGGTGGAAGAGGAGCGACAAGAGGTGGAAGAGGAGGAAGAACAACAACTACAAGTGGCAGAACATCAGCAACATCTGCAAGAGGTGGAAGAACAACATCTGCCAGAGGTGGAAGAACAACATATGCAATTTTACAACCAACTCCAACAAACATGGTAATTCACTAACTGTAGTAACCACCTATTTTTATTCCACTAACTGTTATTTCACTAACTGAAATAACTATATACTACTATTTCACATGATACGAGCCTTGGCATCCTCTTGGCCCAAGCACTGGTGGAGGCAGGGGCATGGAAAAAATGCCAGTCACAAGAGGCAGGGGCACATCAACAAATGGCAGGATGATGGGCTACTTCACAGCCAGTGGGAACTACTAGGAAGAATGAAAATTAGCATCTTTTGTGAAAACCAATTTCCATATACTTGTGAATGCGTGAAACCTTTTGGTGTCTCCCTGGGACTTGCTAGTGATAGTGCAGTTGATGTTATTTTGAAAGTGAAGTATTGTAAGTGTGGCGACAGAAAATCCTGATGTTATGCTAGTAAGTGCAGTGGCACAAATCATATTCTTAGTTTGTTCAAATATATGTTCAGTTTGTCCAGCATATGTGAGCCAGTATCATGTTCTGGTCATAGTCTTATTGACAAATGAAAATGCACAGGACACATACAAGATACTCTCAAATACCACATGTTTGAATTGTATTTAATCTCAAATACCACATGTTCTCTTCCACCAGATACATAAATACTCATAACACTCAAAGCCTAAACAGGAAAACAGAAACTAAAACTCCTCCAGCAAATGCAGCAACTGCCATTTTGGTTTTGTTATTGATATATTCTTCTTCCCTTCTGCCTCTTTCCTCTTCCTCTTCTCTTCATTGAAAAGAACCCAGATTTTATTATGCTCCTCTTCAAATTTTGCTTCTAGCCTAACCCACATTCTCTGCAATGCCCTTTGCATTTGCTCAGGCCACTCATCATCTAGCCAATACAGAAAGTCACACATGTCCTGGTGTGACGCCCCCGATTCAATCGTACACTAATCATGCTCGCAAATGTGTACGATCAAGATCAGGGACTCACGGGAAGATATCACAACACAACTCTACAAATAAATTAAGTCATACAAGCATCATAATACAAGCCAGGGGCCTCGAGGGCTCGAATACAAGTGCTCGATCATAGACGAGTCAGCGGAAGCAACAATATCTGAGTTCAGACATAAGTTAAACAAGTTTGCCTTAAGAAGGCTAGCACAAACTGGGATACAGATCGAAAGAGGCGCAGGCCTCCTGCCTGGGATCCTCCTAACTACTCCTGGACGTCGTCAGCGGGTTGCACGTAGTAGTAGGAACCTCCGGTGTAGTAGGGGTCATCGTCGACGGTGGCGTCTGGCTCCTGGACTCCAGCATCTGGTTGCGACAACCAGAAGAAAGGAAAGGGGGAAAAAGGGGGGAGAAAGCAACCGTGAGTACTCATCCAAAGTACTCGCAAGCAAGGAACTAAACTACATATGCATGGGTATATGTGTAAGGAGGCCATATCAGTGGACTGAACTGCAGAATGCCAGAATAAGAGGGGGATAGCTAGTCCTATCGAAGACTACGCTTCTGGCAGCCTCCGTCTTGCAGCATGTAGAAGAGAGTAGACTGAAGTCCTCCAAGTAGCATCTCCAAGTAGCATCGCATAGCATAATCCTACCCGGCGATCCCCTCCTCGTATCCCTGAGAGAGAGCGACCACCGGTTGTATCTGGCACTTGGAAGGGTGTGTTTTATTAAGTATCCGGTTCTAGTTGTCATAAGGTCAAGGTACAACTCCAAGTCGTCCTATTACCGAAGATCACGGCTATTCGAATAGATTAACTTCCCTGCAGGGGTGCACCAACTTACCCAACACGCTCGATCCCATTTGGCCGGACACACTTTCCTGGGTCATGCCCGGCCTCGGAAGATCAACACGTCGCAGCCCCACCTAGGCAAAACAGAGAGGCCAGCACGCCGGTCTAAACCTAAGCGCGCAGGGGTCTGGGCCCATCGCCCTGAGCACACCTGCACGTTGCGTGGGCGGCCGAAAGCAGACCTAGCCTAGTGGCGTTCCAGTCCAATTCGGCGCGCGCCGCTCCGTCGCTGACGTCTGAAGTGCTTCGGCTGATACCACGACGTCGGGATACCCATAACTACTCCCACGTAGATGGTTAGTGCGTATAGGCTCGTAGCCGACTCAGATCAAATACCAAGATCTCGTTAAGCGTGTCAAGTATCCGCGAACGCCGAACAGGGCCAGGCCCACCTGTCTCCTAGGTGGTCTCAACCTGCCCTGTCGCTCCGCCACAAAGTAACAGTCGAGGGCCGTCGGGAACCCAGGCCCACCTCTACCGGGATGGAGCCACCTGCCCCTTCAGCCCCCAACTCCGAACAGTATCACAGGTAATGTAACAGTGTAAAGTATATAGTATATGCACGTGATCACCTCCCGAAGTGATCACAGCCCAGTAGTATAGCATGGCAGACGGACAAGAGTGTAGGGCCACTGATGGAACACTAGCATCCTATACTAAGCATTTAGGATTGCGGGTAAGGTATCAATGACTGTAGCAGCAATGACAGGCTATGCATCAGAATAGGATTAACGGAAAGCAGTAACATGCTACACTACTCTAATGCAAGCAGTATAGAGAAGAGTAGGCGATATCTGGTGATCAAAGGGGGGGCTTGCCTGGTTGCTCTGGCAAGAGAGAGGGGTCGTCAACTCCATAGTCGAACTGGTCAGCAGCCGCGTCGGTCTCGTAGTCTACCGGAGAGAAGAGGGGGAAGAAATAATGAATACAGAGAAACAAAGCATCACAAAATATAACAAGGCAATACGCGGTGTTCGGTGTGCCCTATCGCGGTAGTAGGTGATACCGGTGAAGGGGGGAAAACATCCGGGAAAGTATTCCCGGTGTTTCGTGTTTTCGGGCAGAGGAGCCGAAGGGGGAAAGTTGCGAGTTCGATAGGTTAGGGGTGTGTGGCGGACGAACGGACTGCGAAACCCGGATTCGTCTCGTCGTTCTGAGCAACTTTCATGTTGAAAATATTTTAATCCGAGTTACGGATTAAAAGATATGATTTTCTAAAGATTTTATTAATTTCTGAGATTTAATTAATTATTTAATTAATTCGAAAATGATTTAATGACATCAGCATGATGTCATGCTGACATCGGCTGTCAACAGAGTTGACTTGGTCAACCTGACATGTGGGTCCAGGGGGGGGGGACCCACCTATCATCCTCTAATTAGGTTAATTAGGGTTTAGGTTAATCTAATTACCGTTTAATTAAACTTAATTAATTTCTTAATTAATTAACTAATTAATTAATTATTATTATTTTATTTTATTTATTATTTTTTTCTTTTTTTTTTATTAAAACGTTCTGCGGGTGGGGCCCCGTTGTCATAGGGCCACTGGGCCTTAGCGGATCGGGTGCGCCCGATCGGGCGGTGCGGGCGCAGGGACACCCGCACGCGAGGCCACCAGGGGCGAGGCGGGGCGCCAGAATCTGGCGAGGTAGGGGGGAAAGGGGCGGCCAGCTCCGGCGAGCGGCGGGGCCGAGCAGCAGGGGGCTGTGGCCCGTGCGGGGAACGGCGGACGCGACGAAGCAACAGCGGGCCGCGGCGGACAGAGGAGCAGGGGCGGGCGACGAGCTGCAGCGAGCAGGCGATCGCGGGACCATGGACACGCACTGGCCGGTCGGGAACGAGGTGCGAGATGCGGCCACGGGCGAGGGTGAGCGCGGCCGGATCCGTTCGATGCGGTGGTCGCAGGCATCTGCGAGCAGCGGAGAGGAGAAGAGGAGGCCGAGGGCCTCACCGTACGGTGTAGGGGCTAGGCAGCGGGTGACGAGGAGGAGGACGGGGACGACGTGCTGCGCGACGGCGAAGTCCGGCGGCGTCCGGGGCGGCTTCGGGCGACGAGGTCGGGGTCGAGGCGGCGATGGCGGGGCGGCGCCG
>NC_041392.1:692458482-692466302 GCF_002162155.2 Triticum dicoccoides | reverse complement strand
GGGATGAGGCGGCGGGGTCGAGGCGCCGTCTCCCCCGATCCAGATCGGGAAGGGGCGAGGGAGACGCGCGGGGGTGGGACGAGTGGGGGAGAGTGGGGATCGGGTGGGGGTTAGGGTTTGGGGGGGGGGTGGCCTTGTAGGCCAGAGAGGAGGGCCGGCTGGGCCGGCCGGTTGGCCCAGCGTGGGGGGGGGGCTTTCTGTTTTTTGTTAGTTTAGTTTTTCTCTTTTGTATTTTCTTTTCCTTTTATTTATTCTTTCCTGCTTTATTGTATTTGCATTTTATTTTAGTAAAACATACACTTAGTATCTAAATTAGTATTACAACCTAGTCCATAGTCACAAAAAGTCTAGACCCCAAATAACTTAGTTTGACATTTTATTAATTAGTGAAGGCATTTAAATAATTAGTTTTGCTACTATTTAAATCATTATGGTGTAGTTAAGCATTTCATAAAAGTTTGGTTTCACCACCCCATTTACCTATGATTTATTCGACACATTTAGAACATTTTAGTTTTATTTTTGGAAAACTTTTGTTGTTTGCCTTGATTTCAAATTTGAATTTGAATCGTTTTCGAACTAACACGAGATTAGCGACAGTAACGGAGGTGACGTGGTGTCATTAGCAGAGGTTACTGTAGCTTGATTATCCGGGCGTCACAATTCTCCTCCACTACAAGAAATCTCGTCCCGAGATTTAAGCGGTGGAGTAAGGGGCGAAGGTGTTGGTAGCGAAAAAAAACTAACGAGTCTTCTCGGTCTTGGTTGCTCTTTCGAAGAGGTTGATCCCTTACATTGACGTCTTCATTACTCTGCTTCAGGTCATCATGGTGAAGTCGTCCTTTTCTTCGGGAACTCCAACGTACTTACGAATAGGTAAGGGGCAGCTCGGCTACGACATAATGCTTATGAGGGAAACAATCTGGGGTTAACCAATGAATGAGCATAAGATTATCTCTTGAGTTGAACATATAAAATACATCGAGAGTAAGGTACGAAAGTACAATAAGAGGTTCCAAGCGGATAGGTGGTTGCTCGAAGTCCGAACCAGAGTGAGAAAGGGGTTCAAAGTAGCGATAGTAAGTATTGCGTCTGATACCATAATAGAGCACTAGGAAGGTGGCCCATGAATTAAATACGAAGCCAAGCGTGGGGAATAACCACTAGAAACAGGGTTGTACGGGAGAGTCAGGTTTCGATCCAGTGGACCTGTGGGTTATGGGCCCACCATGTGGGTTAGAAGTAGGAAGGGCGGAGACGTCTTGTGTGATCATGCAAGCAAGGCATGTCAGGGGGGGTAGCCTGTCGATTAAGTCGGCAACAACGTCGATACCAAGGGCGAGGGACGAAGAGAACCATTTTCCTGCTCGTTGGACGAGGCGGACCAATAGGCAAAGTTCCCGTCCGTCGGTGGCTACCGAAATGTCATCAACACTAGAAACAGGGTCTTACTGACAAAGTTGTACATCGAGGTGTTTGCACAAGCAGTGGATTATTACTGCTTATATCGTATAGATCATAGAAAAGGTTTAAACAAACCAATGGAAGAAAAATATGATCATCAGATTAAACAGAACAATGGAAAGGAAAATATGTTTAAACACATATTTCAAGGGTATATACTTCCCAAGGACAAGCAGAGCAAGATATCCATGACAGGATATAAAGTAGAAAACCATTTAGTTAAGGGGGGGGGGAGAATC
Source organism: Triticum dicoccoides (assembly GCF_002162155.2). Lineage (NCBI taxonomy): Eukaryota > Viridiplantae > Streptophyta > Magnoliopsida > Poales > Poaceae > Triticum > Triticum dicoccoides. Next base: position 692,464,599 of record NC_041392.1, on the reverse strand, counting down.
TCATGATATTACCCATACAACGGTGTTAGGATAAATGATAAATAAATCTAGCATCGTGCTTCAAATGTTCCTGTTGTAAATCGGAGTACCATTGACATGCTTCGAGATAGCATTGACATGGTCTTCAGGTGAAGATCAGACTTTGGAAACACGAAGGATCCATCAGGAATAACTTGTAGAATAAGTCCTACAATTTCCCCATGGATGAACGGATAACCTTGCTGAAAAGGAATCTATAATGATAGGTCCTCCAGCCAGGGGGGGGGGGTGCTAGGCATGACATCATGTTACCGGGTCATCAAAGGATCAACATCATAACTCTTGGAAAGTTGTCCCATCCATCATATCTGACCGAGATTCATATCCAATTGGTGTCATGATACCTCAGACTCAAGGGGTACGAGAGGAAAAGGTGCAACACAAATCGACGAAATGACATTGCAAGATTCTCGGGAAATGAACTATGGGAGCGGGTTTCTGAAGCAATAGTTCATCATTAAACCAAGGAGAGGATGAGGAGGTGGCTGATAGGCTCAGCAACAAATCATCGAGATTTCCAAAGGATTTATTTCCACAATTATGTGAACAAAGAAATATCATTTGTCAGATCAATTGATATAATGATGTATGCTCGAGGGAAAACATACACAACTGAAAAATTGGTAGAAGGGTGCACCCAGGAATCTGGACTAGGCAGCACGATCAATGTTCAAATGATGATTCAATAAGCAATAGACTTAGAATGAAATTGTAGACCAATAACTTCAAAGCAATAGGGTTTCTAGAAGTTTAGAATTTACACATCACAGACCATTTGTTGGTATTCCGGTTAGAAACAACACGGAGACCAGGAAAAGAATGGTGATGGTGATAAGTATCACTTGTATCAAGAATTCTCCAGAGGTGGTGAAATTCTCACCACATTCTTGACAAAAAGGGATGGTAATACTTCCGAGGTAAGGAAGATCAACTGCTGGGTAGCAGGGGTCTCAAGGTTTACACAAAACACGAACAAGTTGTGTTGGACGGAAGGCAATAAAGTGGTCGATGAGAACATGAATCATCGAGGGGCAAGGATGGTATTACCCATCATGAATTCATTTGAATTCCTGGAAGAGCTCATAAGGTTGATGATGATCACGACACCATTGTCGAGAGATTTCATGCAGATGTAATCAATCAGCGACGACATCAAGTCAAAGGAATGGTGAAGCAAGAGGTTATTGGATCCACAGTTACGACAGAAACTCGAACTCAAGCTTGTTGTTTAAGGTGAAAGGGTATGACGAGGAAAATCGACGTAAGCTTAGCTATCGTCGCAAATTGGTGCTCCGAGAATAAGGGCCGGATTGCACAGTTAAGATCATCACGACAATGATATAGCCAAACAGGCTAGGAATGGCGTGATCGGGTACAAACTCGTACTTATAGAAGCTTACTGAAGAGTTATTGAACCGTAGAGCGGACTCGGTTCCGTTATCGGTGTCTTTGAGTGTTTATTAACTCAGAGCCCGCGAAAAATTGGAATTAGTGGGAAGGTAGCACTTGATGAAGAACTCATAAAAATTTATGCAGTTCCATGATAATCTCGAGATACCAGGGGGTAATACTCGACGACAGATCAAAATAGAGGTTGGACTGGGGTATTGCTCTGCAGAAGACAAGTGCTTAAACTTGCACGAGAATTGGTATTTAAAGGAGAACATGGTCGGAACCACGATTGAAAAAGGCCAGATCCCAGATATAAGATGAACTTATACCAAGGGATTGATTAATTTTAAAAGAAGCTTCGATGAGAAGATCTACATCGTGTCTATGGGCATGAACACAAAGTTCAAGGTCGACTCCCACTTCTTCAATGTATAACCTTCCATTCACTTCTCACGTTCGATGAAGTTGCAGGGTTGAAATTTTATCTGGTGAAGCACCAGAAGAGTATGACTCGTGAAAACTTTCGGGTTCACATGGTTTAGAGAAGGCATATGTTCAATCCATACGGGCTTCTTAGAAACATATACCAAAATCTTTAGAAGTAATTAACTCAAGCTCGAAGGCAGAGCATGGTTGAGAAAGCAGACGATACAATTTACCAAAAGCATTATGTATCCGAGAAAAGGCTCACAAGTTTATTGAATATGAAGGGCGTTGTCAGATAAAATCCAACAAAGGATCTGGTGGTCCACAAGGGATCTGACGTGAGCATCGGTACTCAACTAGAGGAAGCAAATTATAGAAACAACTGACTAACTCAATTGTCAAATGCAAAGGAATTATGATTTCCAAATCAAGGGATCAGAAGCAATGCTCTGATTAGGGGTGGATAAGTTGGATAGACCAGAGGCACAATTGACGACAAATAGTTTGGTCCAGAACCAGCTCATGTTCAGAATGACGTCTGAGCCGGAAAGATAATTTAGAAGGGTCGATTGATGATTGTGTGCATTCGCACACATGTTGAATCAATAGGATTAAAATGACGGTGTCTAAGGATACTAACGAATATTGCCAGACATATGGAAAGCATCCATAATGCAAGCAGACAAGTATTGCAGAGCAATAAGATACTGAGGAATTTTGGAGGATCGAATAGTATTTCAAAGACCATTGTGAAACACATGAACAACTGGGGATGAGTGGATAGTCGATAAGGGCGAGAAATTATCCGTAGGGGTATTCAGGTGGAAAGGAACTGCAAGGCAGTAGGCACAAAGTATTCTCGGATCAATAGAGAGAATTTCAGGGTATCTTCCAATGACAAGATCAACTGGGAACAAAAGTAAGAACGACAGATGTATGTATTTATCCATAGGGATATTTTGGTGGTAGGGAATTGCAAAAGCAACGGACACAAATTCTCGGGTTACAGCGGAGAGTATCTTCAGGGTCTTCACGTGCAGCAGACGATCATCAATAATAAGGGGCTCTTCGGGTGAAAGTGATAACGAGATCCTAATGTTAGTTTAGCAAAATCCATTTAACCCGAATAGAAGAGAGATCAGAGTCCCAGAGTATAGACAAGGAGTAAAAGATCCTACTACCACCCAATGGCGACGTGGGCCCGTAAGGCACACAGCCAAGTTAGTAAAAGTTTTGTAATGACTAGTCTCGACTTCGGCCAAGGAGTTGGAAGGGGGATTCCTACAGGCAGTTGGCTTTGATACCAACTTGTGACGCCCCCGATTCAATCGTACACTAATCATGCTCGCAAATGTGTACGATCAAGATCAGGGACTCACGGGAAGATATCACAACACAACTCTACAAATAAATTAAGTCATACAAGCATCATAATACAAGCCAGGGGCCTCGAGGGCTCGAATACAAGTGCTCGATCATAGACGAGTCAGCGGAAGCAACAATATCTGAGTTCAGACATAAGTTAAACAAGTTTGCCTTAAGAAGGCTAGCACAAACTGGGATACAGATCGAAAGAGGCGCAGGCCTCCTGCCTGAGATCCTCCTAACTACTCCTGGACGTCGTCAGCGGGCTGCACGTAGTAGTAGGCACCTCCGGTGTAGTAGGGGTCATCGTCGACGGTGGCGTCTGGCTCCTGGACTCCAGCATCTGGTTGCGACAACCAGAAGAAAGGAAAGGGGGAAAAAGGGGGGAGAAAGCAACCGTGAGTACTCATCCAAAGTACTCGCAAGCAAGGAACTAAACTACATATGCATGGGTATATGTGTAAGGAGGCCATATCAGTGGACTGAACTGCAGAATGCCAGAATAAGAGGGGGATAGCTAGTCCTATCGAAGACTACGCTTCTGGCAGCCTCCGTCTTGCAGCATGTAGAAGAGAGTAGACTGAAGTCCTCCAAGTAGCATCTCCAAGTAGCATCGCATAGCATAATCCTACCCGGCGATCCCCTCCTCGTATCCCTGAGAGAGAGCGACCACCGGTTGTATCTGGCACTTGGAAGGGTGTGTTTTATTAAGTATCCGGTTCTAGTTGTCATAAGGTCAAGGTACAACTCCAAGTCGTCCTGTTACCGAAGATCACGGCTATTCGAATAGATTAACTTCCCTGCAGGGGTGCACCAACTTACCCAACACGCTCGATCCCATTTGGCCGGACACACTTTCCTGGGTCATGCCCGGCCTCGGAAGATCAACACGTCGCAGCCCCACCTAGGCAAAACAGAGAGGCCAGCACGCCGGTCTAAACCTAAGCGCGCAGGGGTCTGGGCCCATCGCCCTGAGCACACCTGCACGTTGCGTGGGCGGCCGAAAGCAGACCTAGCCTAGTGGCGTTCCAGTCCAATTCGGCGCGCGCCGCTCCGTCGCTGACGTCTGAAGTGCTTCGGCTGATACCACGACGTCGGGATACCCATAACTACTCCCACATAGATGGTTAGTGCGTATAGGCTCGTAGCCGACTCAGATCAAATACCAAGATCTCGTTAAGCGTGTCAAGTATCCGCGAACGCCGAACAGGGCCAGGCCCACCTGTCTCCTAGGTGGTCTCAACCTGCCCTGTCGCTCCGCCACAAAGTAACAGTCGAGGGCCGTCGGGAACCCAGGCCCACCTCTACCGGGATGGAGCCACCTGCCCCTTCAGCCCCCAACTCCGAACAGTATCACAGGTAATGTAACAGTGTAAAGTATATAGTATATGCCCGTGATCACCTCCCGAAGTGATCACAGCCCAGTAGTATAGCATGGCAGACGGACAAGAGTGTAGGGCCACTGATGGAACACTAGCATCCAATACTAAGCATTTAGGATTGCGGGTAAGGTATCAATGACTGTAGCAGCAATGACAGGCTATGCATCAGAATAGGATTAACGGAAAGCAGTAGCATGCTACACTACTCTAATGCAAGCAGTATAGAGAAGAGTAGGCGATATCTGGTGATCAAAGGGGGGGCTTGCCTGGTTGCTCTGGCAAGAGAGAGGGGTCGTCAACTCCGTAGTCAAACTGGTCAGCAGCAGCGTCGGTCTCGTAGTCTACCGGAGAGAAGAGGGGGAAGAAATAATGAATACAGAGCAAACAAAGCATCACAAAATATAACAAGGCAATACGCGGTGTTCGGTGTGCCCTAACGCGGTAGTAGGTGATACCGGTGAAGGGGGGAAAACATCCGGGAAAGTATTCCCGGTGTTTCGTGTTTGCGAGTTCGATAGGTTAGGGGTGTGTGGTGGACGAACGGACTGCGTATCCGGATTCGTCTCGTGGTTCTGAGCAACTTTCATGTTGAAAATATTTTAATCCGAGTTACGGATTAAAAGATATGATTTTCTAAAGATTTTATTAATTTCTGAGATTTAATTAATTATTTAATTAATTCGAAAATGATTTAATGACATCAGCATGATGTCATGCTGACATCGGCTGTCAACAGAGTTGACTTGGTCAACCTGACATGTGGGTCCAGGGGGGGGACCCACCTATCATCCTCTAATTAGGTTAATTAGGGTTTAGGTTAATCTAATTACCGTTTAATTAAACTTAATTAATTTCTTAATTAATTAACTAATTAATTAATTATTATTATTTTATTTTATTTATTATTTTCTTTTTCTTTTTTTTTATTAAAACGTTCTGCGGGTGGGGCCCCGTTGTCATAGGGCCACTGGGCCTTAGCGGATCGGGTGCGCCCGGTCGGGCTGTGCGGGCGCAGGGACACCCGCACGCGAGGCCACCAGGGGCGAGGCGGGGCGCCAGAATCTGGCGAGGTAGGGGGGAAAGGGGCGGCCAGCTCCGGCGAGCAGCGGGGCCGGGCAGCAGGGGGCTGTGGCCCGTGCGGGGAACGGCGGACGCGACGAAGCAACAGCGGGCCGCGGCGGACAGAGGAGCAGGGGCGGGCGACGAGCTGCAGCGAGCAGGCGATCGCGGGACCATGGACACGCACTGGCCGGTCGGGAACGAGGTGCGAGATGCGGCCACGGGCGAGGGTGAGCGCGGCCGGATCCGTTCGATGCGGTGGTCGCAGGCATCTGCGAGCAGCGGAGAGGAGAAGAGGAGGCCGAGGGCCTCACCGTACGGTGTAGGGGCTAGGCAGCGGGTGACGAGGAGGAGGACGGGGACGACGTGCTGCGCGACGGCGAAGTCCGGCGGCGTCCGGGGCGGCTTCGGGCGACGAGGTCGGGGTCGAGGCGGCGATGGCGGGGCGGCGCCG
>NC_041392.1:692430238-692457993 GCF_002162155.2 Triticum dicoccoides | reverse complement strand
TTTTTTGTTAGTTTAGTTTTTCTCTTTTGTATTTTCTTTTCCTTTTATTTATTCTTTCCTGCTTTATTGTATTTGCATTTTATTTTAGTAAAACATACACTTAGTATCTAAATTAGTATTACAACCTAGTCCATAGTCACAAAAAGTCTAGACCCCAAATAACTTAGTTTGACATTTTATTAATTAGTGAAGGCATTTAAATAATTAGTTTTGCTACTATTTAAATCATTATGGTGTAGTTAAGCATTTCATAAAAGTTTGGTTTCACCACCCCATTTACCTATGATTTATTCGACACATTTAGAACATTTTAGTTTTATTTTTGGAAAACTTTTGTTGTTTGCCTTGATTTCAAATTTGAATTTGAATCGTTTTCGAACTAACACGAGATTAGCGACAGTAACGGAGGTGACGTGGTGTCATTAGCAGAGGTTACTGTAGCTTGATTATCCGGGCGTCACACCTGGCCCTGAAAAAAAATTCAGAAAATGCAATTACATGCATAGCTCATAATAAACTAGCCCAACCAAATAAATTGCAGTGCCTTGTTCATCATCCAGTGAAAATGAAAGAACCTTACCATAGCCATGGCCAATGTGCATCTAAAAAAACAGAATATTGCCTCAATTCTTATCCCTAATTCCCAAACAAATACGCACCGGCTCAATTCGGACCCTATGTGCGCTGTCCTCTGCTTCAAATCCATAGCAGAGAGTATCCATTGATGGCAGAGAGAAATGGTTGTCTCCTTCCGACGCGGGCAGAGAAAGGAGTGGGCGGCGGCGCGGTCTTCGTGTGCAACGGCTGCCAGGCCTTCGCGTGCGGCGGCGCGGCGAGGCCCTCGCGTGCGGCGGGGTTGGCGGCGCGGTCTTCGTGTGCAGCGGCGGCGAGGCCGAAGCGTGCGGCGGCGCGGCGAGGCCCTCGCGTGCGGCGCGGTTGGCGGCGCTGACGGCGGCGAGGGTGGGACAGAAAATGGGGGAGAGTGGGAGGAGCCAGCTGCTGACGTGGCAAGTTTCAGCCACGTCGGGCCTGGCAAATGAGCCCAAGTTGTCAGTTTTGCAATTACAAGAGGCAGGGATGAGGATTTGGGTGCAGCGTTTTCAATTAGCCCACGAGTTGTGGTTCTGTGATAAATAACCCAATAGTTGTGGTAATCTGTTATAAGTTGACCTGAAGTTATGGTTTCATGTAATTAACTCATATACATTTCGTGGAAGGGGTTGGTGGGAAAGGGATCTAGGGTTAAAAATGCCAAAACTAGATAGGTGGTTGTAATTTTAAAATGGTAAGGGCGGGCCCGGGTTTGTGAATTTGGTCCAGCATATATTTTTTCTTTTTTGGAGTTGTATTTGGTTCAAAATTTGAAGGTTCCAGTTCCATAAAAAAATCAAGATGCATGGCTATTATATTCAGCTGACTTCCAACTGCATGTTGCGAAAAAAATGAGAGGTCATGGAAAAATAGCTATTCAGAAACAAATTATTTGTGTTGTTTTACTCTTGCGATGAAGGGTCAGACACTTTCAAGATAGTTTTAGTACTGTCGCGAAGATGTAATGGTCGTTATTTTTGGGCGGTGCTCGGCTATCCGTTATATGGCTAAATAGTTTTGGCGTGAGAAGGAGTTATTCTTTTATGGCCGTTGGCATTGAACTTATGGATAGATTACTGGTCGTTGAAGAATGACGCTTGTGCTCATCGCGTCAAAATGGTTGAAATAGTATGTCATCTTGTATCACGACATCATTGCATCACTCAATTACATACACCGCACTAATTCACACCCGTGTAACAAAATGGCGCCAAAAGCTATCCGGCTTACTCTGGTAGCGGTCTATGCGTCTAGGTCTATGTAGGGCTTGAAAATTTGCAGCGCACCCGATAGGTTGTTAGATGGTCCCACCGTCCATTAAATCAATATTGATTTGTTTGCGCCTAGAATTGCTATGACCTTTTTTGAAATAAAGAATTGGTATAACCTTAATTGGAGATATTCCAAACATATATGTGAGGATATGCATGGATCTGTAATTAAGGAAATTACTCCCTCCGTTCCAAATTACTCATCGCAGAAATGGATGTATCTAGAACTAAAATACATCTAGATACATCCATACCCGCGACAAGTAATTCGGAACGGAGGAAGTATTTATTAGTGGGCGCGTACTTGGCAGCCAGCCAAGACATAGCAAGGATTCCATCAAGAGCTACCAAAAATGTGTCGTGTACGTGGACCATGTATAATTAATACAATTCCATTTAAGTCGCTGGGTAAGCGATCGGTTTTGCACATACGGCCCTTCGTGCTGATTTGTTGATTGATCAGATAGTGTGGATCAATGCACAGAAACAAAAAAACATGAGGACCGGGATTACTAGGATAGCCGACATGCGCTACATTCGTATAGGTCGGTTGCCGCCAACTGCTATGCCACAAAGAGGAAAGGAGAGGGGTATGTGAGTGAAGGAAATATGCCTTAGAGGCAATAATAAAGTTGTTATTTATATTTCCTTATATCATGATAAATGTTTATTATTTATACTAGAATTGTATTAACCGGAAACTTACTATATGCGTGAATACATAGACAAACAGAGTGTCCCTAGTTTGCCTCTACTTGACTAGCTCATTAATAAAAAATGGTTAAGTTTCCTAGCCATAGACATGTGTTGTCATTTGATGAACGGGATCACATCATTACAGAATGATGTGATGGATAAGACCCATCCGTTAGCTTAGCACTATGATCGTTTAGTTTATTGCTATTGCTTTCTTCATGACTTATACATGTTCCTATGACTATGAGATTGTGCAACTCCCGAATACCGGAGTAACACCTTGTGTGCTAGCAAATGTCACAACGTAACTGGGTGATTATGAAGATGCTCTACAGGTGTCTCTGATGGTGTTTGTTGATTTAGCATAGACCGAGATTAGAATTTCTCACTCCGTGTTTCGGCGAGGTATCTCTGGGCCTTCTCGGTAATGCTCATCACTATAAGCCTTGTAAGCAAAGTGACTAATGAGTTAGTTGAAGGATGATGCATTATGGAACGAGTAAAGAGACTTGCCGGTAATGAGATTGAACTAGGTATGATGATACCGACGATCGAATCTCTGGCAAGTAACATACCGATGACAAAAGGAATAATGTATGTTGTTATGCGGTTTGACCGATAAAGATCTTCGTAGAATATGTAGGAACCAATATGAGCATCCAGGTTTCACTATTGGTTATTGACCGGAGATGTGTCTCGGTCATGTCTACATAATTCTCGAACCCGTAGGGTCCGCACGCTAAACGTTCGGTGACGATTTATATTATGAGTTATGTGATTTGATGTACCGAAGGTTGTTCGTAGTCCTGGATGAGATCACAGACATGACGAGGAGTCACGGAATGGTCGAGATATAAATATTCATATATTGGAAGGTTACATTCGGACACCGAAATGGTTCGGGTCGTTTCGGATGAGTCTCGGAGTACCGGGGGTTACTGGAACCCCCTCCGGAATGTTATTGGGCCTCATGGGCCTAATGGTGGCAGAGAGGAGGCAGGCCAAGGAGTGGCGCGCGCCCCCTAGCCCAAACCGAATTGGACTAGGGCTAGCCCCCCATCCTTCTCTTCTCCTATTCCTTCCCCCCTTCTCCTTGTGGAAGTAGGAAAGGGGGGGGGGGCAGTACTTGGAGTAGGATTCCCACCCTTGGGCGCGCCACCCTTGGCCGGCCTCCTCCTCCCTCCCCCCTTTTTATACGTGGGAGGAGGGCACCCCATAGACATACAAGTTGACCTTTAGCCGTGTGCGGTGCCCCCCTCCATAGTTTTACACCTCGGTCATATTGTCGTAGTGCTTAGGCAAAGCCCTGTGTCGGTAACTTCATCATCACCGTCACCACGCCGTCGTGCTGACGGAAATCTCCCTCGGCATCAATTGGATCAAGAGTTCGAGGGATGTCACCGAGCTAAACGTGTGCAAATCGCGGAGGTGCCATATGTTCAGTACTTGGATCGGTTGGATCGCGAAGACATTTGACTACATCAACCGCATTACTAAACGCTTCCGCTTTCGGCCTACTAGGGTACGTAGACACACTGTCCCCTTCTCGTTGCTATCCATCTCCTAGATAGATCTTGCATGATCATAGGTAAAATTTTTGAACTACTGCGTTCCCCAACAGTGGCATCCGGGCCAGGTCTATATGTAGATGTTATATGCATGAGTAGAACACAAAGAGTTGTGGTCGATAATAGTCATACTGCTTACCAGCATGTCATACCTTGATTCGGCGGTATTGTTGGATGAAGCGGCCCAGACCGACATTACATGACCGCGTTCATGAGACTGGTTCTACCGCCGCTTCGCACACAGGTGGCTAGTGGGTGTCTGTTTCTCCAGCTTTAGATGAATCGAGTTTGACTATGCCCGGTCCTTGTTGAAGGTTAAAACAGCACACTTGATGAAAAATCGTTGTGGTTTTGATGCGTAGGTAAGAACGGTTCTTGCTATAAGCCCATAGTAGCCACGTAAAACTGGCAACAACAAAGTAGAGGGCGTCTAACTAGTTTTTGCACGGCATGTTGTGCTGTGATATGGTCAAGACGGGACGATATATAAATTGTTGTATGAGATGATCATGTTTTGTAAAAGTTATCGGCAACGGGCAGGAGCCATATGGTTGTCACTTTATTGTATGAAATGCAATCGCCATGTAATTGCTTTACTTTATCACTAAGCAGTAGCGATAGTCGTAGAAGCAATAGTTGGCGAGACGACAATGATGCTACGATGGAGATCAAGGTGTCAAGCCGGTGACGATGGTGATCATGATGGTGCTTTGGAGATGGAGATCGAAGGCACAAGATGATGATGGCCATATCATATCACTTATATTGATTGCATGCGATGTTTATCTTTTATGCATCTTATTTTGCTTAGTACGGCGGTAGCATTATAAGATGATCTCTAACTAAATTTCAAGGTATAAGTGTTCTCCCTGAGTATGCATCGTTGCTACAGTTCGTCGTGCCGAGACACCACGTGATGATTAGGTGTGATAAGCTCTACGTTCACATACAATGGGTGCAAGCATGTTTTGCACAAGCAGAATACTCAGGTTAAACTTGACGAGCCTAGCATATGTAGATATCGCCTCGGAATACTGACACCGAAAGGTCGAGCGTGAATCATATAGTAGATATGATCAACATAGTGATGTTCACCATTGAAAAGTTCTCCGTCTCACGTGATGATCGGACATGGTTTAGTTGATATGGACCACGTGATCATTTAGATGACGAGAGGGATGTCTATCTAAGTGGGAGTTCTTCAGTAATATGATTAATTGAACTTTAATTTATCATGAACTTAGTACCTGATAGTATTTTGCATGTCTATGTTGTTGTAGATAAATGGCCCGAGCTACTCTTCCTTTGAATTTTAATGCGTTCCTAGAGAAAGCTAAGTTGAAAGATGATGGTAGCAACTACACGGATTGGGTCCATAACTTGAGGATTATCCTCATTGCTGCACAGAAGAATTACGTCCTGGAAGCACTATTAGGTGCAAAGCCCGCTGAAGGAGCAACTCCAGATGTTATGAATGTCTGGCAGAGCAAAGCTGATGACTACTTGACAATTCAGTGTGCCATGCTTTATGGCTTAGAATCGGGACCTCAACGATGTTTTGAACGTCATGGAGCATATGAGAAGTTCCAGGAGTTGAAGTTAATATTTCAAGTAAATCCGCGGAGTGAGATATGAAGTCTCCAATAAGTTCTACAGCTACAAAATGGAGGAGAATAGTTCTATCAGTCAACATATACTCAGAATGTCTGGGTACCACAACCACTTGACTTAACTGGGAGTTAATCTTCCTGATGATAGTGTCATTGATAGAGTTCTTCAATCACTGCCACCTAGCTACAAAAGATTTGTGATGAACTATAATATGCAAGGGATGGATAAGACAATTCCTAAGCTCTTCGTTATGCTAATGACTGCGGAGGTAGAAATCAAGAAGGAGCATCAAATGTTGATGGTCAACAAGACCACTAGTTTCAAGAAGAAGGGCAAAGGGAAGAAGGGGAACTTCAAGAAGAACGGCAAGCAAGTTGCTGCTCAAGTGAAGAAGCCCAAGTCCGGACCTAAGCCTGAGACTGAGTGCTTCTACTGCAAAGAGACTGGTCACTGGAAATGGAACTGCCCCAAGTATTTGGTGGATAAGAAGGATGGCAAAGTAAAAGGTATATTTGATATACATGTTATTGATGTGTACCTTACTAATTATCGCAGTAGCGTCTCGGTATTTGATACTGGTTCTATTGCTCATATTTGCAACTCGAAATAGGGGCTACAGATTAAGCGAATATTGGCTAAGGATGAGGTGACGATGCACATGGGAATTGGTTCCTAAGTCGATGTGATCGTGGTCGGCACGCTACCTCTACATCTACCTTCGGGATTAGTTTTAGACCTGAATAATTGTTATTTGGTGCCAGCATTAAGCATGAATATTATATCTAGATCTTGTTTGATACGAGATGGTTATTCATTTAAATCGGAGAATAATGGTTGTTCTATTTATATGAGTGATATATTTTATGGTCATGCACCCTTGATGAGTGGTCTATTTTTATCGAATCTCGATAGTAGTGATACACATATTCATAATGTTGAAGCCAAAAGTATAAGTTTAATAATGATGGTGCAGCTTATTTGTGGCACTGCCATTTAGGTCATATTGGTGTAAAGCGCATGAAGAAACTCCATGCTGATGGGCTTTTGGAATCACTTGATGCTTGCAAACCGTGCCTCATGGGCAAGATGACTAAGACTCCGTTCTCCGGAACAATGGAGCAAGCAACAGACTTATTGGAAATAATACATACTGATGTATGTTGTCCGATGAGTGTTGATGCTCGCGTTGGGTATCGTTATTTTCTGACCTTCACATATGATTTGAGCAGATATGGGTATATCTACTTGATGAAACATAAATATGAAACATTTGAAAAGTTCAAAGAATTTCAGAGTGAAGTGGAAAATCATCGTAACAAAAAAATTAAGTTTCTACGATCTGATCATGGAGGTGAATATTTGAGTTATGAGTTTGGTCTTCATTTGAAACAATGCGGAATAGTTTCACAACTCACGCCTCCTGGAACACCACAGCGTAATAGTGTGTTCGAACGTCATAACCGCACTGTATTAGATATGGTGCGATCTATGATGTCTCTTACTGATTTACCGCTATCATTTTGGGGTTATTCTTTAGAGATGGCTGGATTCACGTTAAATAGGGAACCATCGAAATCCGTTGAGACAACACCATATGAACTGTGGTTTGGCAAGAAACCCAAGTTATCGTTTCTTAAATTTTAGGGGTGCGATGCTTATGTGAAAAAGCTTCAATCGGATAAGCTTGTTCCAAATCGGAGAAATGTGTCTTCATAGGATACCCAAAGGAGACTGTTGGGTACACCTTCTATCACAGATCCGAAGGAAAGATATTCATTGCTAAGAATGGATCCTTTCTAGACAAGGAGTTTCTCTCGAAAGAAGTGAGTGGGAGGAAAGTAGAACTTGATGAGGTAATTGTACCTTCTACCTTATTGGAAAGTAGTTCGTCACATAAATCAGTTCCACTGATTCCTACACTAATTAGTGAGGAAGCTAATGATGATGATCATGAAACTTCTGATCAAGTTACCACCGAACCTCGTAGGTCAACCAGAGTAAGATCCGCACCAGAGTGGTACGGTAATCCTGTTCTGGAGGTCATGTTACTTGACCATGACGAACCTGTGAACTATGAGGAAGCGATGATGAGCCCAGATTCTGCGAAATGGCTTGAGGCCATGAAATTTGAGATGGGATCCATGTATGAGAACAAAGTGTGGACTTTGGTTGACTTGCCCGATGATAAGCAAGCCATAGAGAATAAATGTATCTTCAATAAGAAGACTGACGATGACGGTAATATTACTGTCCATGAAGCTCGACTTGTTACGAAAGATTTTCGACAAGTTCAAGGAGTTGACTACGACGAGACCTTCTCACCCGTAGCGATGCTTAAGTCTATCCGAATCATGTTAGCAATTGCCACATTTTATTATTATGAAATTTGGCAAATGGATGTCAAAACAGCATTCCTTAATGGATATCTCAAAGAAGAGTTGTATATGATGCAAGTAGAAGGTTTTGTCGATCCTAAAGGTGCTAACAAAGTGTGCAAGCTCCAGCGATCCATTTATGGACTGGTGTAAGCCTCTCAGAGTTGGAATGTATGCTTTAATAGTGTGATCAAAGCATATGGTTTTATACAGACTTTTGGAGAAGTCTATATTTACAAGAAAGTGAGTCAGAGCTCCGTAGCATTTCTTATATTATATGTGGATGACATATTGTTGATCGAAAATGATACTGAATTTCTGAATAGCATAAAAGGATATTTGAATAACAATTTTTCACTGAAAGACCTCGGTGAACCTGCTTATATATTGGGCATCAAGATCTATAGAGATAGATCAAGACGCTTAATTGGACTTTCACAAAGCACATACCTTGATAAAGTTTTGAAAAAGTTCAAAATGGATCAGTCAAAGAAAGGGTTCTTGCTTCTGTTACAAGGTGTGAAGTTGAGTCAGACTCAGTGCCAGACCACTGCATAAGATAGAGAGAAAATTAAAGTCATTCCCTATGCCTCATCCATAGGTTCTATCATGTATGCAATGTTGTGTACCAGACCTGATGTGTGCCTTAATATTTGTTTAGCAGGGAGGTACCGAAGTAATCTAGGAGTCGATCACTGGACAGCAGTCAAGAACAAACTAAAAATACCTCAAAAGGACTAAGGATATGTTTCTAGTTTATGGAGATGACAAAGACCTAGTCGTGAACGGTTACATCGATGCAAGCTTTGACACTGATCCGGATGACTCTAAGTCATAAACCGGATACGTATTCTTATTGAATGGTGGAGCTGTCAGTTGGTGCAGTTCTAAGCAGAGTGTCATGGCAGGATCTACGTGTGAAGAAGAATACATAGATGCTTCGGAAGCCGCAAATGAAGGAGTCTGGATGAAAGAGCTCATATCCGATATAGGTTTAATACCTAGAGCATCGGGCCCAATGAAAATCTTTTGTGATAATACTAGTGCAATTGCCTTGGCAAAGGAATCCAGATTTCACAAGAGAACCAAGCACATCAAGAGACGCTTCAATTCCATCCGTGATCAAGTCAAGGAGGGAGACATAGAGATTTGCAAGATACATACAGATCTGAATGTTGAAGACCCGTTGACTAAGCCTCTCTCACGAGCAAAACATGATCAGCACCAAGACTCCATGGATGTTAGAATCATTACTATGTAATAGATTATTGACTCTAGTGCAAGTGGGAGACTGAAGGAAATATGCCCTAGATGCAATAATAAAGTTGTTATTTATATTTCCTTATATCATGATAAATGTTTATTATTCATTATAGAATTGTATTAACCGGAAACTTAGTACAAGTTTGAATACATAGACAAATAGAGTGTCCCTAGTTTGCCTCTACTTGACTAGCTCGATAATCAAAGATGGTTAAGTTTCCTACGAAAGTCATGTGTTGTCATTTGATGAACGGGATCACATCATTACAGAATGATGTGATGGACAAGACCCATCCGTTAGCTTAGCACTATGATCGTTTAGTTTATTGCTATTGTTTTCTTCATGACTTATACATGTTCCTATGACCATGAGATTATGCAACTCCCGAATACCGGAGGAACACCTTGTGTGCTATCAAACATCACAACATAACTGGGTGATTATAAAGATGCTCTACAGGTGTTTCGAATGGTGTTCATTGAGTTGGCATAGATTGAGATTAGGATTTGTCACTCCATGTTTCGGAGAGGTATCTCTAGGCCTTCTCGGTAATTCTCATTACTATAAGCCTTGAAGCAAAGTGACTAATGAGTTAGTTGCATGATGATGCATTACGGAACGAGTAAAGAGACTTGCCGGTAACGAGATTGAACTAGGTATGATGATACTGACGATCGAATCTCTAGTAAGTAACATACCGATGACAAAGGAAACAACGTATGTTGTTATGCGGTTTGACCGATAAAGATCTTCATAGAATATGTAGGAACCAATATGAGCATCCAGTTTCCGCTATTGGTTATTGATCGGAGATGTATCTCGGTCATGTCTACATAGTTCTCGAACCCGTAGGGTCCGCACGCTTAATGTTCAATGACGATTTATATTATGAGTTATGTGATGTACCGAAGGTTGTGCGGAGTCCCGGATGAGATCACGGACGTGAAGAGGAGTCTCGAAATGGTCGATACATAAAGATTCATATATTGGAAGGTTACATTCGGACACCGGAATGGTTCGGGTCGTTTAGGATGAGTTTTGGGGTACCAGGGGTTACTGGAACCCCCTTCGGCAAGTTATTGGGCCTCATGGGCCTAATGGTGGAAGAGAGGAGGCAGGCCAAGGAGTGGCGCCTCCCCGCCTAGCCCAAACCGAATTGGACTAGGGCTAGGGGGGCCGCCCCCCCTTTCCTTCTCTTCTCCTATTCCTCCCCCCCCTTCTCCTTGTGGAAGTAGGAAATGGGGGGTCGAATACTACTTGGAGTAGGATTCCCCCCCTTGGGCGCGCCACCCTTGGCCGGCCTACTCCTCCCTCCCCCCTTTATATACGTGGGAGGGGGCACCCCATAGACACACAAGTTGATCTTTAGACGTGTATGGTGCCCCCCTCCACAGTTTTACACCTCGGTCATATTGTCGTAGTGCTTAGGAGAAGCCCTGTGTCGGTAACTTCATCATCACCGTCACCGGGTCGTCGTGCTAACGGAACTCTCCCTCGACCTCAACTCGATCAAGAGTTCGAGGGACGTCACCGAGCTGAACGTGTGCAGATCGCGGAGGTGCCGTACGTTCGGTACTTGGATCGGTTGGATCGCGAAGACGTTCGACTACATCAACCGCGCTACTAAACGTTTCCGCTTTCAGTCTACAAGGGTACGTAGACACACTCTCCGCTTCTCGTTGCCATGCATCTCCTAGATAGATCTTGCGTGATCGTAGGTAATTTTTTTGAAATACTGTGTTCCCCAACAGAGAGTGATGGGCCCCCATGGTTCAGCTAGTGATGGTGAGAGGGACGTGTCCAGATGCATTCTTGGAGTTAAAATCTTCCGTTATTAGGAACACTATACGTATTGTTAGTGATATAACCATGATAGTTGGTGCACACCGTGGGGCAACCATACATCAAGTCTATGGTGTAGATGGTGTATTCATCCTCTTGCTCCCGTTGCATTCGTTTGGCTCCCACAAGTTTATGGAAGATGAGTTGGCATGTCATTCTAATACCCGTTGAGCGACGTTGCATGGCCAAAGCATGAGAATTTTCATTTTGGTGCTACCTTTGTCATCTTATACCAGTAGGAGCCAGCTCATCAATGGTCGGTCGGGTTGGCACCCCTACGATATCATAAGTGCTCCGGCGAGCGACACTTCCGTCATCCTGCTAGCTAGCCGGTCGGTATGGTCGATATTGATCATCTTTTCCCGCTCCTGGAGTCATGCTCCAATGGGGAGGAGAGCTATGGATGTCAGTCTTCCATGGCGGACGTCTTCATGGCTTGAATGCCATCACCACAGATGAACACTCATGATGGCTTGGAAGTTCACTCATCGACTGCAACCCACAACGCTAACTGGGAAACTAGGGAGGCCTCGCATAGCTCACCATGGAGGAACTTTGTGCCACAATAGAGCTCCTCTACACGGCCATTATGTGCACTATCGGAGCTGATCACACGATGGAGGATGGATGCCATGTAAATCTGCCTGAGCCTTCCCTGACGAGTGCAAATACATAATGATCTGGAAGGCCGGGAGCAGGAGTTGGCATTGGCTATTCAGCACTTACACCAACCCTCTTAAACTCTCCTTCAGTGTGACATGGACGTGAACAACACCCCCGCAGATTGTGGCTCGGGCGATTTTTTTTTTCATATTTCACACTCCAATTGATAATGTTGGAGCGGCAACAAGATCAACATATTTGATGTGGTGGTTAGAGATCAGGGTGAGAACTACAGTAACGCATAACAAGGTGATATCCTATTCATGAGAACGGCTAGCATCCAAGAGCTTTCTGACTAGTGCAAACTAGAGTATGACGCAAACAACCGATTCTTATCACCCTCGTCAGACTGTGGATTTTCGAGCAGACAGCCATGACAGGGTTGGCTGTGATGTTTCTTCGCACTGCTGAGTCTCTCCTCGACGGCATTACGATTGTTCGCTGCAACGCAAAGATTTTACTCCTCAGAAGTGTGATGATTCACTGTGTTGTCGAGAGGACTCTCCTTGGCGGCATGATGATCCTTTGACACAACATCGAGATGTTACTCCTCGATGGCGAGATGATACTCCATGTAGTCGAGACAATACTCGTCCAAAGCGCGATATCTCGCGTCATAGCCATGATGGATCTCCCCGTCAACATGTTGATCTGCCACATAAATGGGGCGCATCAGCCGGGAGACATGATGATTAACCTCGATGTCGGGACACATATCCCTGACTATGGGATAACTCTCCTGGTAGATGGGTGCTTCTGCCTGGCATGGAGCTAATCCTCCTCGTGACTCGCGGGATATTTTAGTTCAAATTTGTGTGGACCGCACATGAGCTCCCATGATGGTGGAGAGATAGGCCGGCTGACTTAGCTTCTTCCGGGCCGATGTGCTTCAGCCAGGAAATCCATACTACTACTTTCCCTCACCGGTTCCAAATGTGATTGTCACAACCCTAGAATAATGCTTGTAATTAGTGGCATTGCATCGTTGCATCATGTCTAAATTCTGAAAGTTGAACTGAGGAAATTTGAAAGCATCAAAAATTTAATTAAAAGAAGGGCAAATAACCCTGGAAAATGTATCCAATGTTTCCAAAATGTTCTTCAATGATGTTTTGATAATTTTGGAAAGGGTTTTGATCCAAACCAAAAATATGGAACATTTTTGAGGAATTATTTTGAACATTTGGATTTAACTCAATAAATATTTGAGTTGGATTTAATTCTTCTATAAAAGAATTAAAAGTCCAATAATTCTGGAAACCTGTGAGTGGCTCTAAATATATCCTAACTGACCACATATGAATTTCCAGAAGTATATAAAATAGTTTGGTTTTGAAAACCAAATTAAAACAAACTGCAAAAAAAATAGAAAACAGATATAGAAAGAGAGAGAGAGAGCTGACCTGACCTTACCTGTGCAGCCCACCAAAGAGGCCAGCCCACCACTGTAGTGGCCCGGCCCACCAGGGGCTCCCCGTTCTTCTTCGTCCTTTGATAGAAGGACAACATGCGCGTGGCCGCCGCGCGCGAGCACACGCCGGCCACCTCCTGCTTCCCTACTCGCCGCTGGAGGCACCCGAGGGCGACACGCACCCCCCTGAAACCCTCTCACTCTCTCCCGACCTTTTCCCCCACCTCTGCTCTCTCTCCCGCGCAGCCCGAGCGGAGCTCGTCACCGCCGACACCGTTCACCGCGGCCACCGCCTCCGCCTCGCCTCTCCGACAGGCCCAGGAGCTCTGCCACCATCGCCGACGTCTCTCTGTCGACTCACGCGACGCCAAATGCCCCAAAGCGCCGGCCCTGACCTCTTCTTCCTCCTCAGGTCACCGAGATCGCCACTGTCACCCTGCTCGCTCTGGACCTCCCCCGCGCCCACTGACCTTCCCATCGTGCTCGCGGTGAGCTTCTCTTCCTCCTCCTCCGAACCCCGTTGCTCGCCGCCTCCTTTAGGCCGTAGTTGCGCGGATGCCGAAGCTCACCGGCGTCGTGCCTCATCGCCGCCGCGGCCACAGCTGCTACCACCCGCGTCCTAGCTTTGCTCCGTGCTCAGCACTCTCCCTGGAGCCGGGCGTGCCCACCCGATCGACCTGCTGTGCCCCCTAGCGCCAAACCGAACCTGCCCGAGCTCCGGCAACCGCCGAGGTCATCGCCGGCGACAAATCCGTCCACCCCAGGCCCAACCGCCACCACCACTCGATGCGGACGTGCGTCCGTGTCACGTAGATGCCCTCCGCCGGCCGTTTGGTCACGGAGACGCAAACGCGAGGCTCGGCGCCG
The DNA here is from genome assembly GCF_002162155.2 of Triticum dicoccoides. Lineage (NCBI taxonomy): Eukaryota > Viridiplantae > Streptophyta > Magnoliopsida > Poales > Poaceae > Triticum > Triticum dicoccoides. The sequence goes on along the minus strand of NC_041392.1, from coordinate 692,443,834 downwards.
CGGCTGGCCTTGCCGGCGTGAAGTCGCCGGTGGGTTGACCCCGCTAACCTGAGGTTGACCTTGTTTGACCTCCTAGGGTCACTAACGCGCGGGCCCGCTTTGTTAATCTCTAATTAGTTTTAGGTTAGTGCTAACTAACTTAGATTAATTAGTATAGTCACTGACCAGTGGGCCCAGGGCCTAAATAACCTAGGTTAGTGCTAATGTAACCCTAACTAACTTCGTTCGTTAGTTGTTACAGTGACATGTGGGTCCCAGCCGTCAGGTTTGAGCTGGGCTGGTACCTTTGACCTACTGACGTCACCCCGACATCATGCTGACGCAAATAATCTTTTTCTGGATCTATTTTAATTCAGAAATCCCAGAAATTTGTATAAACTTCAAAAATTCATAGTAATTCAACCGTAGCTCAGAATGAAATAAGTTATATATGAAAAGTGATCAGAAAAATCCAATCTATCCATCTGTACTAGTTTCATGCATGTTTACACAAGTTAACTTGCTGTTTAGTGAAAAACACGATAAGGCACTATTTAAGATCACAAATGAGTTTGAACTTGAACTTTTGGTTCAAAATGGCTCAAACCCATCTGGATGTAGTTGCATTAGCCCAACACACTCATTTTGCCATGTCATGATCATGCATCATATTGTGCATTGCAATGATTATGTTTCCTCTCTGTTGCCGGTGGTTGTCCCCTCTCGATAGACGTGGTTCCGATGATGAGTTCGATGACACCGATGAAGAACTATAGTATCTCCAGAAGTGTCAGGCAAGCAAAACCCCCTTGTTCATTTCGATACAATCCCACTCTCTCGCTCCTGCTCTCTTTTACTGCATTAGGACAACAACGATTCAACTGTTAGATGTTGCGGTAGTTGAACCCCGTTTCCTCTGCATGACCTGTCATTGCCACAGTAAATAGATGAAACCCACTAGCATGAGTAGGAGTTGTTTGAGCCCTCATGTGCCTACTCATTCATGCTTGTTTGTCATGCCTGCTACTGCTTAGAGTTGAGTTAGGTCTGATTCATCGGGGATGAATTGGAATAGTGATGAACATGTCCTACTGTCTGTGAGCTAAGTGTGTGAACACGATTTGGTAAAGGTAGCGGTGAGAGGCCATGTAGGAGTACATGGTGGGTTGTCTCATTGAAACCGTTCTCAGGAACTGAGTTCTGTGTTTGTGATCAATGAACAGCTACTACCACGCATTGGGACCGAAACCAATGGACCCTCTCGACTTATTAACTGCCCTTGCCCTCTGTCCAGGAGTTGCAACTAGTTTCTAGTATTTGTAGGATATGTGTTGGCGGCCGTGCGTAGCGCTGACCCTTGGGGTGGGCTACGATGCGGTAGATACACCGTGGCACGGTGTACCGGACGCCCGTTTGGTGTCTCGGGACCCCTGCACACATCGTTTGGGGCTGTGAGCGAAACTCCGACCGGATCTCCTCGCTGATGGAACCCGAATAGGCGATAAACCTGGACTAGAGACTTGTGTGGTTAGGCAGGTCGTGGCCGACTCCCTCGCCAGGCTTCTGCTTGAAGGTTGCGGAGATACACGACATGTACATGGTGGTAACTGGCGAGAGCGTGTGTGAAGGAGTAGACCCCTGCAGGGTTATAAATGATCTATTCAAATACCCGTGTCGGTGGTAAAGGACTTCTGGGTTGCCTGTACAGTTCATAGATAACTTGAAGTGGATACTCTAAAACTCGCAAGATAAGTGTGAGTGCTATGGATGGCCTTCTCGTAGGGATACAGGAGCGGATCCATAGTGGTGTATTGAATCGTGAATATGTGGACTCGTGTGCGCCACCTCAAAAGAGTTGCTTGCAGTCGTAGTTCAGGTTAGCCACTGAGTCAAAGCTGGCTTGCTGCAGTTAAACTCCACCACGCCCGTTGTTGATACCGATGCACATGTAGTTAGTTCTGATGTAAGTCTTGCTAAGTACATTTGTACTCACTTTGCTTAATTTATGTTTTGCAGAGAGACGTCAGTCTCGCTAGTAGTTCCGTGTGGACTTCGACGTCTAGCTTGCTACCTCAGCTACGATCTTGTCCCCTCGGCAGGGTCTTGTAGATAGTCAGGCTTCTCAGCCTTCTTCATTTGTAGTTGTCTGTACTCAGACAGGTTAAGCTTCCGCATGTGCTTGGTGCTTGTATGCTCTGTATGTTGGGTCATGAGACCCATGCTTGTAATACTTGGCTCCTCGGAGCCTAATGAATAAATACTCTGAGTCGTAGAGTCTTGTTGTGATGCCATGTTGTATTTGCACATATCGAGCATATTGTGTGTATGATTGAAATGCTTGGTATGTATGGGATCCGACAACCTAGTTGTTTATCCTTGGTAGCCTCTCTTATGGGGAAATGTAGTCTTGTGCTTCCATGAGCCATAGTAGTCCGCTACAGCCCGGTTCACCGGAGTCCTGCTAGCCCAGCACTACTGTTCCGGAACACTTGACTGGACGGCATGTGATTCACTTCGTTCCTGTGTCTGTCCCTTTCGGGGAAATGTCACGCGGTGACATCCGGGGTCCTGTTAGCCCAGTGCTACAGCCCGGATTCGCACGCTGCTGACCGACATGCTCGATGTTGATTCATGTATGCCTGTCCCTGTAAGTTAGTGCCACTTTGGGTTCGCGACTAGTCATGTCGGGCCAGGTTCTCTGTCATATGGATGCTAGCGACACTATCATATACGTGAGCAAAAAGGCGCAAATGGTCCCGGGCCATGGTAAGGCGACACCCGTGGGAATACCGTGCATGAGGCCGCAAAGTGATATGAGATGTTACAGGCTAGATCGGTGTGACTTAGAATCGGGGTCCTGACAGCTTTGGTATCAGAGCCTGACTGCCTGTAGGTTTACCAAGCCAAACCGGTCGAAGTTGTGTCTAGAAATGCTTTAGTTATGTAAGGGAATTGATTGTGAAAGGGAACGTAAGGCTCTTTTACTCCTTTAGCTTATGCCCTCTGATTTGAGTCATTGTCTTCTCATTCTATGTGGGTTAAGGACTAGGCTTTCTTCTCTCTATCAGGTTCACGTGTTACTAATCCATAGTAACTTATAGGATTGTTGGTTTCAAGCCTTAGTTCAGTTTCTACTACTTTTAGTATGTTGACAGTTGATCTCAGAACCTTGATATTGTGATATTAAGTGGTAATGCCACCATTTTTGTAGGATGTCTCAAATCTTTTTGAGAATTTACACCCATTATGTTGTCTGAGTCATCCCAGGTTTCTAAACAATCTCATGCATTTGTAAATCCCTTCTTCCCATTCTCAATGTTCCTTTGGGCCAGATTAAGCACACCAATTGGTCTGTCGAGGTACTCCGCTGCCTCGGCATTTATGTTGGAGCTATTATTATGACCCTAGGTGTCTTAGAAGATTACCTAGTAATCTAGCCATGCTTTGTGTCCCAGTGTGATGATTCTGGCCGCCATTCTCGAAAGCATCCCTTGATGTTATTAGTTAGTAGGTATTCCTTTCCGGGGTTCTTGAACCCAAGATTCACTCTACTTACCCCATGTTGATAGTGTTTGCTAGTTCCTTTAGGAAATTAGTAATCTTGTGATAGTCTTCAAGGTCCATGGTGTATCATTCTTCCAACACAATGAACAATTATGGTAGAAGTTCTTTTGAACCAAAAGATCACAACAAGAGTGCTCTTGATGAGTTCTTCGTTCTACATTGTGAATCTGCCAGTTCCACCTTTCTGCATGGGTTATCCGGAAGAAATGTTGAGCTTAGCTCGACATACTAATCCATTCATCCAGAACTCAGAAAATCATATGTTCTTTGAGTTGTCCCTCATTAGTTGTTTTTTGACCTCCATCTATCAATTTGTAGTCAGGAGTAGTCATGCACTCGTGTTATCGATGCCTATTACTCTTGTGTTTCATCAAGCCATTCTATTCCGGAATGACTAGGAGAAACAAACTCCAGTACCTCATCCGTATCTAGGATTGGGTCAAAGTAGTTGTATTTCACAGATCAAAATGCCAACCCAGCTTTTGCTCTGTTCTACCTTGGAGTGTTACCATATTTATGTCAAGAATGTCATGAGAATTGCACCACCTCTTATGAATTCTTGACGTAGTGATACTTCCCGCCATCATTATTCATTCCTCGGTGTCGTGTTGTCGCAATCGGAATGGCGACTAATGAATCTTGATGTGTGAAATCTATACTCCTAGCAACCGTGTTGCCTGGTAGTTAATGGACAATATTCTCATTCTTAGAGTGTTGGTTATTAAATCATCATCCTAAGATTGATCGTGCTACCTAGTCCATATTTTTGGTGGACACTTCGGTCAATGAGTTAGAATTATTAATCCCAAGCTCTTTTGATCCTATCTTCTTGCTCTGAAAGGCAAGATTGTTTCGAGCTTATTAACATATCGGTGGTTCGTGATTTTCTGAATATCTTCTCGGAAGTATCACCAGGTCATCACCTGACCGATATGGTGAGTTCGTGATCAAGTTGGTTTACTAATAAACCACTCTTTCTCCAAGAATCTGTGTTGGATATCCCTGAGCTAGTTGGTTGAGCTAGACAACAACTTGGAGAGTTGGAAGATAAAAGCTTGTCTGACTTAGTTCATGTTAAGGGATATCTTTGTGTGTGTGTGTGTGTGTTGAAGAAAGATGATATCTCCATCGATTGGTCCTCATGATCAGTTGTTGGATCTATTGCCTTGTCAAGACTTTGACTTGAGTATGGGCTATCGTCAAGTCAAATCAGAACCAATGATGTTCGTAATGTTGTCTTACTCGTGGTTGATCCCTCGAGCATACACCATTACATATTTTGGTCTGACCAATGCTACCACCGTGTTCACATGATGGTGGAAGTCCAGTGATATCGAAATTCTGATGAGTTGCTATTGAGCCCATCAACATCATTTTCTCTCCCCCATGATTCATGTTGAACATCAACCTAGTGTTGAAAACTTTGTAAGAAATGCCTTCGTGTCCCGTTCATGAAGCATATGTTGGATGAAAGAAGTGACCTTCTCCGGTTCACGTGCATTTGGTGTAAGTTGCCGCCGTGAGTTTGAGAAAGGTTGTTTTTGTTTCTTCTGGTACCATCCCAAGTCAGCTATGGATGTGCGAATGTATTCTATGGTAGATTAATTACCTCCACTCCATATGTATTCCCTAGCACACCACGCCACTGATTGATTTGTTCAAGGAAAAGGAGTTGCTGTGCGAATACTAGTTCATGCACAAGGACTTCGATATCCTCAATGATGTTTCCCCACCTGAACTCGGTAGTGTTTTGTTGTAAGACTTCTACATGGTCATGCTTGTCTTGGACAGCATGTTCACATGTGTTTAGCAGGACCCGCTCATGTTTGATGCTTGCTCTCGTAGTTCATTTCCCGAGAATCTCGCAACGTCATCTCGTCGATTTGTGTTGCAAACTTTCACTTTTCTTTCTAGATCCGATGAGTCTGGAATATCCTGACACCAATCAGATCTGAATCCCAGGCAGATATGATGGTTGGAACATGTCCCAAGAATCACAATATTGGTCTCTCGGTAACCCGATAACGTGGATGTCGTGGCCAACACACCTAGCCGAAAGGCCTAATATTGTAGGATCTTGGTTGACGAAGTTGGTCACCTCCCCATAAGGACCTCGCAAGATTTTCTTCCGTAGCTATTCCTTATGGATTCTTGAGCTCCCGAAGTCCGACCTTTTATTTGATGTTCTAGATGCCAAACCATATCAATAAATAGGTTACGCTAACACATCAAGGAGAACATTAGAAGCAGAGTGCTAAATGTCTCTCGGTCGATCATCCAGATTTTGAACCCTTGGCCTCGCTAAGGTGAAATCTGAGAACGTGTTATCTTTCTTTGCATCTGCGTCTTCCACCATTATTCATCATGGTAGCATGTTGTGTTGCCAGGATCCTTGACACGAATATTGGTAAACATTGATGACTATGGAAATGCTCAAGTTCTTGAGGGCACGCGCAAGCACTAGGATTTATCATCGGCATTAATTGGGATCCGCTCTCAATTTCTTCGATTATGCCATAACCTTTCAAACAGTGGTATCTCTCTCTACTGTTGGGTTTCTCCCCAGTTATTAGAATCACTCCCAGGATTTGCATTTTGTTCCCAGCTTGCACCGCCATTGTGTCATCCTACTACGGACTACCCTTCTCAGTAATTACTCATCAGGATCATCTTCAAGTGGTCCTACCATGGGTCCCATCCATTTTTGATGATAAGCAAAAACCATACATTGTGTTGTCTTCAACAAGGTAGTCCACATCATCCATTCGAATCCGGATATGCCATTCCTTTGAAATCCGCCAAACGATTGATTGTGATTGCCTTAGGCTGGTATAAAGAGTTTCAATGATCTAGATATCAAAAGTAATTCTTTTTGCCACTTAAGGGAATATTTCTGCGAGTCACCTTCCTCTAAGATGTCTCATTATGGTATCATGGAAACTCAACTCTTCGCTACTTTGACAATCATTCACCATCCTTCCTAAGCATGGAATTGTTGCCTGCCAATTTGAACCTTCGTCATCCGCTTCTTCCGATCGCTCCTCATATGCGTTTTGTCTCTCAGCTCAAGAGATGTTTCTACATCTCATTCCGAGTTGATCCTGAATTGTTCGATCCTCGAGAAGATTGATTCTTCTAGAGTTTTCCTTTTTCTCTCTCGTTGTTGTGTTGGTTGAAGTTTCCGAAGCAAGACGTCGAGACAAAGATGGTGACAAATCAACGTTCTTACGAAGTGCAACCTGGATCGTGAAGATTGTGTTAGTCTGCGTCCCCCCTTCTTCTTACCTTACACTTGAATCTCGGGACGAGATTCTTGTTTAGTGCGGGTGAGTTGTCACAAACATGAATAATGCTTGTAATTAGTGGCATTGCATCCTTGCATCATGTCTAAATTCTAAAAGTTGAACTGAGGATATTTGAAAGCCTCAAAAATTTAATTAAAAGAAGGGCAAATAACCCTCGCAAATGCATCCAATGTTTCCAAAATGTTCTTCAATGATGTTTTGATAATTTTGGAAAGGGTTTTGGTCCAAACCAAAAATATGGAACATTTTTGAGGAATTATTTTGGACATTTGGATTTAACTCAATAAATATTTGAGTTGGATTTAATTCTTCTATAAAAGAATTAAAAGTCCAATAATTCTGGAAACCTGTGAGTGGCTCTAAATATATCCTAACTGACCACATATGAATTTCCAGAAGTATATAAAATAGTTTGGTTTTGAAAACCAAATTAAAACAAACTGCAAAAAATAGAAAACAGATATAGAAAGACAGAGAGAGCTGACCTAGCCTCACATGTGCATCCCACCAGAGATGCCAGACCAAAACTGTAGTGGCCCGGCCCACCAGGGGCTCCCCGGTCTTCTTCCTCCGTTGACAGAAGGACATCGCGCGCGTGGCCGCCCCGCGCGAGCACACGCCGGCCACCTCCTGCTTCCCTGCTTGCCACTGGAGGCACCCGAGGGAGACACGCACACCCCTGAGACCCTCTCACTCTCTCCCGACCTTTTCCCCTCCTCTGCTCTCTCTCCCGCGCAGCCCGAGTGGAGCTCTTCGCCGCCGACACCGTTCATCGCGGCCCCGCCTCCCCCTCCCCTCTCCGACATGCCCAGGAGCTCCGCCACCATCACCGACGTGTCTCTGTCGACTCACGCGACGCCAAACGCCCCGAAGTGCCAGCCCTAGCCTCTTCTTCCTCCTCGGGTCGTCGAGATCGCCACCGTCGCCCTGCTCACTCCGGACCTCCCCCGCGCCCACTGACCTTCCCATCGTGCTCGCGGTGAGCTTATCTTCCTCCTCCTCCGAACCCCGTTGCTCGCAGCCTCCTCTAGGCCGTAGTTGCGTGGACGCTGAAGCTCGTCGGCGTCGTGCCTCATCGCCGCCGCAACCACAGCTGCTGCCACCCACGTCCTAGCTTTGCTCCGTGCTCAGCACTCTCCCAGGAGTCGGGCGCGCCCACCCGTTCGACCTGCTGTGCCCCCTAGCGCCAAACCAAACCTGCCCGAGCTCCGGCAACCGCCGAGGTCATCGCTGGTGACAACTCTGGCCACCCCAGGCCCAACCGCCACCACCACTCAATGCAGACGTGCGTTCGCATCACGTAGATGCCCTCCGCCGGCCGTTTGGTCGCCGGAGACGCAAACCCGAGGCTCGCCGCCGCAGCTGGCCTCGCCGACGTCAATTTGCCGGTGGGTTGACCCCGCTGACCTGGGGTTGACCTTGTTTGACCTCCCAGGGTCACTGACGTGCGGGCCTGCCCTGTTAATCTCTAATTAGTTTTAGGTTAGTGCTAACTAACTTAGCTTAATTAGTCCAGTCACTGACCAGTGGGCCCAGGCCCTAAATAACCTAGGTTAGTGCTAACGTAACCCTACCTAACTTTGTTAGTTAGTTGTTACACTGACATTTGGGTCCCAGCCGTCAGATTTGACCTGGGCTGGCGCCTTTGACCTGCTGACATCACCCCGACATCATGCTGATGCAGATAATCTTTTTCTGGATCTATTTTAATTCAGAAATTCCCAAATTTTGTATAAACTTCAAAAATTCATAGTAATTCAACCGTAGCTTAGAATGAAATAAGTTATATATGAAAAATGATCAGAAAAATCCAATCTATCCATCTGTACTAGTTTCATGCATGTTTACACAAGTTAACTTGCTGTTTAGTGCAAAACATGATAAGGCACTATTTAAGATCACAAATGAGTTTGAACTTGAACTTTTGGTTCAATATGGCTCAAACCCATCTGGTTGTAGTTGCATTAGCCCAACACACTCATTTTGCCATGTCATGATCATGCATCATATTGTGAACTACATTGATTGTGTTTCCTCTCTGTTGTCGGTGGTTGTCCCCTCTCGATATACGTGGTTTCGATGACACCGATGAAGAACTATACTATCTTCAGAAGTGACAGGCAAGCAAAACCCCCTTGGTCATTCCGATACAATCCCACTCCCTCGCCCCTGCTCTCTTTTACTGCATTAGGACAACAATGATTCAACTGTTACATGTTGCGGTAGTTGAACCCCTTTTCCTCTGCATGACCTGTCATTGCCACAGTAAATAGATGAAACCCACTAGCATGAGTAGGAGTTGTTTGAGCCCTCATGTGCCTACTCATTCATGCTTGTTTGTCATGCCTGCTACTGCTTAGAGTTGAGTCAGGTCTGATTCATCCGGGATGAATTGGAATAGTGATGAACATGTCCTACTATGTGTGAGCTAAGTGTGTGAACACGATTTGGTAAAGGTAGCGGTGAGAGGCCATGTAGGAGTACATTGTAGGTTGTCTCATTGAAACCGTTCTCAGGAACTGAGTTCTGTGTTTGTGATCGATGAACAGCTACTACCACGCATTGGGACCGAAACCAATGGACCCTCTCGACTTATTAACTGCCCTTGCCCTCTGTCCAGGAGTTGCAACTAGTGTCTGGTGTTTGTAGGATATGTGTTGGCGGCCGTGCGTAGCGCTGACCCTAGGGGTGGGCTATGATGCAGTAGATACACCGTGGCACGGTGTACCGGACGCCCGTTTGGTGTCTCGGGAATCCTGCACACATCGTTTGGGGCTATGAGCGAAACTCCGGCCGGATCTCCTCGCGGATGGAACCCGAATAGGCGATAAACCTGGACTAGAGACTTGTGTGGTTAGGCAGGTCGTGGCCGACTCCCTCGCCAGGCTTCTGCTTGAAGGTTGCCGAGATACACAACGTGTACATGGTGGTAAGTGGCGAGAGCGTGTGTGAAGGAGTACACCCCTGTAGGGTTATAAATGATCTGTTCGAATAGACGTGTCCCCGGTAAAGGACTTCTGGGTTGCCTGTACAGTTCATAGATAACTTGAAGTGGATACTCTAAAACTCGCAAGATAATTGTGAGTGCTATGGATGGCCTTATCGTAGGGAGACGGGAGCAGATCCATAATGGTGTATTGAATGGTGAATATGTGGACTCGTGTGCGCCACCTCAAAAGAGTTGCTTGCAGTCGTAGTTCAGGATAGCCACTGAGTCAAAGCTGGCTTGCTGCAGTTAAACTCCACCACCCCCTTGTTGATACCGATGCATATGTAGTTAGTTCTGATGTATGTCTTGCTAAGTACCTTTGTACTCACATTTGCTTAATTTATGTTTTGCAGAGAGACGTCAGTCTCACTACTAGTTCCGTGTGGACTTCAATGTTTAGCTTACTACCTCAGCTACGATCTTGTGCCCTCGGCAGGGTCTTGTAGATAGTCAGGCTTCTCAGGCTTCTTCATTTGTAGTTGTATGTACTCAGACAGGTTAAGCTTCCGCATGTGCTTGTTTCTTGTATGCTCTGTATGTTGGGTCATGAGACCCATGCTTGTAATACTTGGCTCCTCAGAGCCTAATGAATGAATACTCTGAGTCGTAGAGTCTTGTTGTGATGCCATGTTGTATTTGCACATATCGAGCATATTGTGTGTATGATTGAAATGCTTGGTATGTGTGGGATCCGACAACCTAGTTGTTTATCCTTGGTAGCCTCTCTTATGGGGAAATGTAGTCTTGTGCTTCCATGAGCCATAGTAGTCCGCTACAGCCCGGTTCACCGGTGTCCTGCTAGTCCAGCACTACTGCTCCGGAACACTTGACTGGCCGGCATGTGATTCACTTCGTTCCTGTGTCTGTCCCTTCAGGGAAATGTCACGCGGTGACATCCGGAGTCCTGTTAGCCCAGTGCTACAGCCCGGATTCGCACGCTGCTGACTGACATGCTCGATGTTGATTCATGTATTCCTGTCCCCTTAAGTTAGTGCCACTTTGGGTTCACGACTAGTCATGTCGGCCCGGGTTCTCTGTCATATAGATGCTAGCGACACTATCATATACATGAGCCAAAAGGCGCAAACGATCCTGGGTCATGGTAAGGCGACACCCGTGGGAATACCGTGCGTGAGGCCGCAAAGTGATATGAGGTGTTAAAGGCTAGATTGGTGTGACTTAGAATCGGGGTCCTGACAGTGATCGAGGACTGGGAACTATGATGGCATTAGCAAACCAGAGACTTGACTGGCTGATTACATACGCTTTGGAAATTGGCAGAGAGGATGATTACTTGGCTATGATATCTGTGCAGTCGCATAAGGCATCCACTAGGGATTACATCGAGAGATGGATTCAACTTTGTATCCCCATTGAGAATGTCATTGATGACCAAGCAATCAACGCTTTCAGGCAGGACATGAGATACTAGCACCTATCCTCTCCAGCTTGGTCACACAGAGGTGACTACCATGAATGACAGGTGTTTATAGAAAATTTGTATGCCAATGGTGAAGAAGAGGACATGGTTATGAAAGGTGGTACTTGGAACAAGACATCTGGCCACAAGAACAATAATAATCATAACCTTAAGAACAACAAGAAAAGGCTACACCGATCGGATGAAGATGATGGGGTGAGCGGCTCTAAATTTGTGGCTACATCTGGTCAAGGCATGAAATTCGTGAGCAGTAGAAGAACTGGGTGCATGGCAAGAAATAAGCCAACGATGATATCCTGGACAAACCATATTGTGTCTATAGCAGTGAGAAGAATAGCCCAACCAAGCACATCACCCGACAATGCATTTCCTCAAAAAGTTACAATCGGGAAAAGAGAAGTAGCCTTCAGGAGGTTAATATCATACCTTCGACGACCCTAGAATATCTAAACTAGTCTAAGACGCCTATCGGTTTTGGTTGCGCCGATCACCTGACTCATGTGTCATTCTCGGGAAGGGCAAGATCTTGTGTTTGATCAACTCATTAACAAAATCCAACTCCGTAATGTACCGATGGATGGAGGCAACGGACTCAATATCATATATGAAAGCATAATACAGAAAATGGAATTCCTCAAATTAGTGATCAATGCCTCCAATGTGACCTTTGATTGTGTGGTTCGAGGGATCAAGGCCAAGCCAGTGGGACAATTATCTATGGAAGCCATCTTCGGTGATGAGTACCATTTCTGTATGGGTACCCTCTTTTTAGAGGTTGCCGACTTTGAGAGTGCATATCATGCCATTGTTGGATGCCCTACCGATGCCAAGTGACAATGTCCTGGACTCGGGGGTGCTAGCTATGTTGGCGCTCCTAATCATGGGTTGGGCTAACGACCTCAGGACAACCAAAGAATGGGCCATGTTTACCATGCCCCATGTCATACACACGAAGGAATACTCTGAAGACATGGCACCTACTTTAAGACATGTTCAAATATTCTTCATGCTTATACCTAGATGTAAGCTACCTACGTGTGACCCTAGGTAACCCTAGTGCCTATATAAGTAGTAGGGTTTTAGACCATAAGGTAAAAAGTTAGCCTCATTCACATACGATCTCGAGGTAACTCATCATGTACTTTGTACTCCATCACAATCAATATAATCGAAGCAGGATGTAGGGTTTCACCTATCCGAGAGGGCCTAAACCTGGGTAAAAACATGGTGTCCCTGTTTATCCTGTTACCATGTAGCCAAGATCATCAGCTCGAGACTTGATTCAACTTCGATATTGGTGGCACATATAGGTCCCATTTGTGTGGTCAGGGTGGCTCGATGGCTCATCCTCGGGTCAACGACATCATTGGCTGTGGAATTCTTCAAGGGGTCGGTGCTACATAATTCCGCTAGCCGGAGACCTATCTTTGGAATGCTAGGTCATTACCTTGTCCTGGCCCTAGGTAACATACTGAAGAATGAAGAAGAAGGGGGTTGGGAGGAAAAGGGCCTAGGGTTGAAAATGCCAAAGACAGGCAGGTGGTTGAAATTTGGAAACTGGAAGGGTGGGGTCCCTGAATTAGGTCCAAAAGTTGTTTTTTTACTTGTATTTTGTCCAAACGATTTCTTCTTATTTTTTGAGTTCTATTTGGTCCAATATTGAAGGTTTCAATTCACCAAAAAAATTCAAAATTGATATTATACATTTAGCTGGGTTCCAGTTGCATGTCGGAGCTCGTCTATGTCGCCCTTTTTGAAATAACAATTCAGAAATACACATTATTCGTGTAGTTTTACTCTTGCAGCATATTCTTTCTACGTGGCATCCATGTTAATGTTATTGGCGCAAATTTTTGATGATCATTATTTTACGGTAGTGCTCAGCTATCCGTTATGCGGCTGATTCGTTTGGCGCAAGAATAAATTAATTCTATTATACATGGCCGTTGGCATTGAAGTTACTGAAATATTATTGATACATGCAGAATCGCTTGGGCTTGAAATACTAAAATGGTTAACTATTACTTCATCTTGTAACACAACATCATCGTATAACTTAATTACGAAAACCAAGATACTTCACGTTTAACAAAATGGCATGAAAACTATCCACTTTACTTCAATAGTAGATCATGTATTGCCTGGCTAGAGCCATGGCATAATGCAGCACATGAACGTGTCACCTTAGAACTAAGTAGCCGTTGCGGCTAGGTATAGGTAGGGTGTGAAAAGTTGTACCACATCTGGCACGGTGTTAGTTGGTCCCATAGTTGATTAAATATTTATTTTTTCTGTATCCTAGAATTACTATGAACTTA
>NC_041392.1:692423705-692429826 GCF_002162155.2 Triticum dicoccoides | reverse complement strand
TGAGGATACACATGGTACCACATCTCGCGTTACCATAATTAAGGAAACTACTTATTGGCGGCCACGTATTTTTGTAAACCCAGAGACCTTAAGCGTTTATGTGTTACCAAAAATGTATTGTGTACATGGACCCTGTGTAATCTAATACCAATTAAGCCGCTGAGGAAAGCGATTAGATGCGCACATACTGCCTTTCTTGCTAAGTTATAAAAGGAAAGAAAAATCATGTGGGACGAATATTACTAGGATAGCATAACCGAGCATTTTGTTCATACAGGTCGGTCATCGCCCACGGGATGGCCACATGTACGAGTGAATAGGGGGCACCTCGATCAAGCAGATGATGATGAGAGGGACGTACCCCGATGTCACCATGGGAATTGGCAAGTTGATTGCCAAAACATATATTAATTGACTGAATATAATACCCTATTGTCTCCACGGGTATCCATATGCAAGACATACATAACCAAACCTCAAAGAGCAAGACCCAATTTATCACAAAAAATATAGGAAGGGAAAAACACCATATGATTCGACTATATTAACAAAGCCCATGGTTACATCAAGATCGTGTCGGATCAAGAACACTAGAGAGAGAGAGAGAGAGAACACACACACAGAGAGAGAGAGAGAGATCAAACACATAGATATTGGTACATAATCTCAGCCCCAAGGGTGAACTACTCACTCTTCGTCATGGAGACCGCCGAGGTGATGAAGATGGCCTCCGGTGATGATTTCCCTCTCCAGGAGGGTGCCAGAGAAGGCCTCCAGATGAGATCTCTTCGGTACAGATGGTTGAGGTGGCGGAGCGGAAGTTCTAGGTCTCTTTCTAGGGATTTTAGTATCTATAGAAATTTTTGGCATTTGTCTCACGTCAGGGGGGTCCACAAGGAAGCGACAAGCTCGGTAGGTCCTCCCTACCTCCAAGGGCGCACATATTGAGCTTGTCGTGTCCTTGTGGATCTTCTGGTCCTTCCACGAAGCTTTGGGGGTCTCTTTTTGTCCATGAAAATCACCATAAATTTTCAGCCTAGTCAAGAATTTTTATTTCTGCACAAAAAATGACACCACAGTAGTTCTGCTGAAAACAACGTTAGTCCTGGTTAGTTCCATTCAAATCATACCAAAACCATATAAAAATTTGTAAACATGGATTGAATACTTCATTAAGTATAGATACATTGGAGACATATCAGCATCCCCAATCTTAATTTCTTCTCGTCCTCAAGTAGGTAAATGGTAAAAGAAATAATTTATGAAGTGTGAATGCTAGCATAATGCATAAGTTTGATGAAGGATAATTTCAATCACATTTTCTAGCATCTTAACAACACACTTCCTCATAAAACTCATCATGAAAAAGTGGCAATCAATGCACATGTGATGGCTCAAACAATGCTCACTCATGAAACTTAACAACCTATGTTCTTTAGTCACCAAACAATTTCAATGCATCTTATTTTCAACAAAGTTTAAGTAAGAGCTGCACACACTCAATTATTATATAGTCTTACAAGATTGCTAACACTCAAAGCATATTTTTAGAAAAAATAGCATCCATCAAACACAAAGAAATATAAGGGCTTAATGTTTCTCCTCACAACTTACTTATCATGGTGATAATTGTCATAAATAATAATTCATGACCAAATATATTTGAATTGCCATATGTGAGTGGAACTTTCCCTCGCACATGATGCTTGCCAACTAGAGAATATGTTGGAATGAGAAGTTGACTCAACAAAAAAATTGGTAGAAAAGAAAAGATAAGCCCTTCGCATAGGGAAGCATGGATTTGTAGAGGTGCGAGAGATCATTGCTTAAAATAAAGATGAACACATTTTGAGTGGTGTGCCTTTCCTATCAATGTCACCACAATGAATTTCAATATCTTTCATTCTAAACACACTATTGGCGGTTCCCATGCGGAAATGAAAATTTTAACTCCCTCTCAACCATTCAAACAGAAGCCATGGCGAGCCAAATTCACGAGTGCCGTCCAAATTTTCAAGTTTTGAGGGGGGGCCTTCATTATATATATATATATATATATATATATATATATATATATATATATATATATAATTTTATTTAAGCAACTCGGCATCCCGATTACCAGCCTCTCTCTCGTGCAAGGAAAAGTGAATAAAACACCACCATCATGAGAATAACCAACTTAGCATGGAAGATACTGACCGCCCCATTGCTCCATAAGCGGTACGCTGTGGCTCCCCGGCTCAAAGAAACCGGAACACACCGTATTCCAGACCAAAGATCAAGTCTTCTGAAAATACGACACTGCTTGGCATAGAAAAAATCATCTTTTTATTCACTACTACAGGATGCTGCTAACGCGACACTATGATCAGAGACCCTTTGATGAAACTATGTGCGATGCACTAATCACAAACGGGGATGTAAAAAACCGTCAAAAAAGGTGCAAAACGTTTGCTATGGAGGATGCATCATGGTTCAAATTTTAGTTGCATGTGCGATGCTAGGCACACAGTTAACCCATTCGAACTATTTGCGATGAGGCAGAACAACAAAAATGGGCAGCCATATTAATGTGTGTGCGATATATGGCATACAGTTCTCTCCGATGAACTGTTTGCTATTAGGGAGTGCAACATAAACGGTTAGCCAGATCAAGGTGTGTTTGATATAGGGCATACAGTTCACTCGAACGAACTATTTTCGATTAGCGAACGCAACAACAACGGTTCAACTTAACAAGATGTGTGTGATATGTGGCAAACAGCCGACTCAGATGAACTGTTTGCGACGAGAATTTACAAGATAGATGGTTAATATAGTTAGTTCATGTGCGATTCTGTGTGTACAAAAAACTTTGAAAAATGCAAACTAGTTGCTTGCGGTGGCTAGGAGTATTGCACACGATGCATCTGTGAGTACTCGTGTGCGATGATTAGTAAGTTACACATGCATTTCCTTATTTTAACACTTGTGTGATAAATAACGCGTGGCAACTACGTGATGAATCTTCTACCATCAACAAATTTTGACCTTGTTTCTCGTCACATTGCTGATTACAACGCAATAAGTAATTGCAAATCTGTTCACACCTATCAAACTAATATGTGTTCACACTTAGCACCGGGTTATAAAAACTACCCACTCAAAAATTACTTCACAATTCCTCTCCTCGTCACCCACACAACTGGTTTTTTCTGTCAAGTCATTCCGCCATGACCAGTAGTAGGAGTTTAGGGTGGACATATAACCAGGAAGCAAACACCAAGGCCGCGGAAGCACTAGAGAGGTCCAGCCGCGAAGCCGTAGTCGTAGCAGAGATGTCTCGGCGCGCTGCGGAGCCCTTGAGCGAGCTTTCACGGGCACGCGAGGACTCTTACAAGCGCATTCACGGCGTCGGCCATCGCAACGAGCCGGCGTTCCTGAAGTCCTTCATTGGTGACGATGACATTCTCGCTGGCGTCACTATGCAGCAGGAGCTGGTCGACGGCTTGATGAATCTACTCAAGATCAGCGATGCCTCGGTTGACAAGGTGACCGGCCTCGTCGAGCAACTCATGGGTGACAATGCAAAGGTCCTCAAGTTGGTCACCGAGAAGGATGAGGAGGCCGCCGGCTGGAAGATGTTGCATGAGCAGAGTACTGCCTCGGAGATGACACTAAAAGCGGTCGTCGAGGAACTGATGGGTTCCTTGAGGAAGCTCCGGATCGAGCACGAGCAGGAGGTGGAGGAATCCGTGGCTGCTTTCAAGCGAAGTCGTGAGGAATTGAAGAAGGAGCTGGAGTATTTCGCCGCCCGGCGATCCATCGACGAGTAGAGACAGTAGCGACCCAGATCGTCGTCAGCAATTTCCTTCTTCTCTTGCCCCCGTGTCTTCCCGGCTTTGCCGCATGTGGCATTTTAAATTATCCAGAATAAGTAAGACAATTAGTATCTGCGCCATTGTAAATTTGTCGTCGTATTATCCGTTGCCATTTTATTTGTGGTCGTATTATCCGTTGCCCTATGTGGAAATTTAAATTAGGGCTGAATATGAGTTGAAAACATGAATAAAGCAAATGCTGCCATGGGATCAAAAGCAAACACCCTATGTCCAGGTGCTTTAACTAACCCATTAATGGAGAAGTTGTGAGCGAGGTGGGCGACGGCTCGTGCATGGAGGTCAAAGAGCTCACTTCCCGGTGAGCATGGGCGGCCTTGCTGCTCGCAGGTGTGCTGTCGAGCCTGTGAGGTGGACAGGATGCACGCGTCCGGTCGAGCCTGCGCGGCAGACTACTCCCACGCGTCCCGTCGATCCTACATGGCGGACTTCTCTTGCTCGTCCCGTCTAATCAAACAGTTGCACGCACGCCACCGAGTATGGTTAAATTTTGACATGGTAAATATAATACAACCGTTTGCGATATTAACGTGTCAGCTTTTTGTTTCAAAAAAGGCCTTCGTTGGCTACTAATGTATGTGCCTCTTCTCAAACTGGATGATTTTTTTACCACGACATATATGTGCCATGTCATGAAACCATGCCAAGTTTCTTGATTTTTGGGTGAATTTTTTGATTTGCTGGGATTTAAAAACCAAGATTCTCAATGTTTCAGGACAACGACAAGTTTGTAATTCATTCTCATTCCTTAAACGAGACCTAAACATACACCCAATGACACGTACGATTTCCCACCTATTTTGCTTCACTTGAGCATGTGGTTGTAGTTCAAATTTGAATTATGGACTACATTAAATGCATGGAAAACTTAGTAATTAGTATTATATATATATATATATATATATATATATATATATATATATATATACAATGGCCAAACGGACCCTGAACAGTTTCAAATTTTAGCCCGACACTCCTGTTATTCTATGTTTCCTGTAGAAAACAAAGTTCTAGGCGAGAAAATGCAGCGATTATCGTCTAAATTTTAGCACGGATATCCTGTCGTTCCATGTTGCCCATAGAAGAAAATACAAGGCAAAAGGAGGCGGTGATTACGTTTCTCCCAGAAGGGGACACATTTTCCTATAGGAACCACGAGGCTTCTTTGAGAGAAGCTCCAGTTTTTGTAAGAGGTTTGTAATAAAGCTTGGCCCAATTTGGACAATGTTTTTACCACGACATATATGTGCCATGACGTGACACCATGCCACCTTTGATGACTTTCTGGTGAGTTTAAGATTTATGGGGACTTAAAAACGAAGATTAGAAATGTTTGAGGACGAGCCATGACACCGGTACGGTTGTAATTCGTTCCCATTCCTGGCATGGGACCTAAACCTGCACCCAAGGACACATGTATAATTTTTCCAGCCATTTTGGTGAACTGGAGCATCTATTTGTAGTTCAGATTTGAATTATGGACATTAAATGCCTAGCAAACTCAATTAGTGTATAAAAAGGCCAAAGGAACCCTGAATAAGTTTAAATTTCAGCACAAATATCCTGTCATTCCATGTTGCCCGTAGAAGAAAATACAAGGCGAAAAGGGGCAGTGATAACATTTCGCCCACAAGGGGGACACGTTTCTCTATCGGAACCACGAGGCTTGTTTGAGAGAAGCTCCAGTTTGTAAGAGGCTTGTAATAAAACTTGCGCCACAATAGACGAAAAAAATTCCTCGACATATAAGTGCCAGGTCATGACACCATGGCAGGTTTCACGATTTTCAACTTAGTTTTGGATTTACTGGGATTTAAAAACTGAGATTCTTCTCACGAAATGTTTTCAAATAGCACACGGTTTACTCACAAAAGACGATATTCAATGAAAACTTCATGGAAACCATATTTTAAAGTTTCATAAAAATCTTAAAGAAATGTGGGATGTTAAGAAGCTGATGTTTTATTGCAACACAAAATTTCAAGTTGAAAAACATTACAAGGTGTGAGCTATGAAAAAGAAAAATTCCACCCTGAATAGTGACATTACTATTCGGCACTATTCAACACTGATTTTGTCTTTTTCATACCTCACATCTCGTAATGTGTTTCAACTTGAAATTTTGTGTGGCAATAAAACATAATCCTCTTAACATCCTGCATTTTTTTGGAGTTTTTTTGAAACTTCAAAACATCTTTTTCTCGTGGTTTTCACCGGTTTCCACCGAATGTTGGTTTCCG
>NC_041392.1:692391358-692423539 GCF_002162155.2 Triticum dicoccoides | reverse complement strand
ATCTGAGTCATGCGTTCTGATTGGCCAGAACACAAACCCCACGGATTGTGCGTGTGCATAGTTGGATGCTCCCAGATAGAACGGCAACCCTAAGCCCTTTCTACAGCACATGCAGTACATGGGTAAGCACTGTGTGCATGCGTCGTGTAGCTCACGCTTCCTTCTCTACTAGGTTTTCACTCAAAACAGGCTACCGTTTCTCACCACTCCTCTCATCAGTTTCCCATCTCTTCTCCCAGATATGCATGATGTAGATGTTCATTTAATTCTTATAGTTCATCTCATCCAAAATCAATTAGTTTTATAAAAAAAACTATTCTAAGATTCACGGAATTGTGCATTGTAAAGGTAAAAATAAAAAGTGAAAATCCATTTAGAAAAAAAGGTTTGGGCAATTAAGATATGGAAGATTCTAGAGAACAAAGGATAAGTGCTTGTGTTTTGAGGTTTGTGCATTGTGCTTAAGTTCAACCATGGAGTCTTCTAGATTGTACATGTGGCAGAATCTGGTGGAATATAGATGATATCCAACAGCCAGTAGTGCTCGGATTTGCCATCTCTATACCGTCGAATTGGCTTCATCCAACGAGCAACTTTCAAAGTTATTCGCACACTATATAGGTGTATAGATATAGATGTATAGATATACATAGATGTGTCCCATGGTAGACAAAATAAAGTTTGAGCACATGCATGGGACGATCCCCCCCCCCCCGCCGCCGCCTAGAAGTTGGGAAACCGACATTATAGGTATTGAAACAGGCTTGGAGTCGGGTACGGTGTTCGGTTTGTAATGTAGTTGGCATGGCCCATTGAAGTTGTGCATTTGGGATTTAAACACATCATACACCATCATACCCATACATATTTTTGTGCCACATGCAGTGTATACGGGGTCTTCTGATCGACCACGTCTACCTTGTGTGGTTTTTTGTGACGACATGGATATCTGTGGGCTCCCAGAGTGTATATATATCATCCCTTTGACCAATAATCAGGGGTATGCGTTGACGATGAATGGTTTCCTCCTAGTTCATGTTAGGGCCGGTCACCGTCAAACGTCGGTCAACCAAAGCTCGAGCTCAAGCGTGATACGTCTGCAATGTATCTATAATTTTTGATTGTTCCATGCTATATTATATTCTGTTTTGGACATTATTGGGCTTTATTATACACTTTTATATTATTTTTGGGACTAACCTATTAACCGGAGGCCCAGCCTAGAATTGCTGTTTTTTTGCCTATTTTAGGGTTTCACAGAAAAAGAATATCAAACAGAGTCCAAACGGAATGAAACCTTCGGGAACGTGATTTTTGGAATGAACGAATCCAGAGGACTTCGACCCTAGCAGATACAGAGCCAAAACCCTAATTCCACCGTCGTAACTTTCTGTATCCACGAGATCCCATCTTGGGGCCTGTACCGGAGCTCCGCCGGAGGGGCATCGATCACGGAGGGCTTCTACATCAACACCATAGCCCTTCCGATGAAGTGTGAGTAGTTTACCTCAGACCTACGGGTCCATTGTTATTAGCTAGATGGCTTCTTCTCTCTTTTTGGATCTCAATACAAAGTTCTCCCCCTCTCTTGTGGAGATCTATTCGATGTAATCTTCTTTTGCGGTGTGTTTGTTGAGATCGATGAATTGTGGGTTTATGATCAAGTTTATCTATGAACAATATTGGAATCTTCTCTGAATTCTGTTATGTATGATTGGTTATCTTTGCAAGTCTCTTCGAATTATCAGTTTGGTTTGGCCTACTAGATTGATCTTTCTTGCAATGGGAGAAGTGCCTAGCTTTGGGTTCAATCTTGCGGTGTCCTTTCCCAGTGACAGTAGGGGCAGCAAGGCACGTATTGTATTGCTGCCATCGAGGATAACAAGATGGGGTTTATTTCATATTGCATGAGTTTATCCCTCTACATCATGTCATCTTGCTTAAAGCGTTACTCTGTTCCCTTGAACTTAATACTCTAGATGCATGCTGAATAGCGGTCGATGTGTGGAGTAATAGTAGTAGATGCAGGCAGGAGTCGGTCTACTTGTATCGGACGTGATGCCTATATACATGATCATACCAAGATATTCTCATAACTATGCTCAATTCTGTCAATTGCTAAATGGTAATTTGTTTACCCACCTGAATACTTATGCTCTCGAGAGAAGCCACTAGTGAAACCTATGGCCCCGGGTCTATCTTCCATCATATTAATCTCTCAATACTTAGTTATTTTTATTTCCTTTTATTTTACTTTGCATCTTTATCATAAAAACATCAAAAATATTATCTTATCATATCTATCAGATCTCACTCTCGTAAGTTACCTTGTAGGGATTGACAACCCCTTATCACGTTGGTTGCGAGGATTTATTTGTTTGTGTAGGTGCGAGGGACTCATGCGTGGACTCCTACTGGATTGATACCTTGGTTCTCAAAAACTGAGGGAAATACTTACGCTACTTTGCTGCACCACCCTTTCCCCTTCAAGGGAAAACCAACGCAAGTGCTCAAGAGGTAGCAAGAAGGATTTCTGGTGACGTTGCCGGGGAGGTCTACGCAGAAGTCAACATACCAAGTACCCATCACAAACCCTTATCTCCCGCATTACATTATTTGCCATTTGCCTCTCATTTTCCTCTCCCCCACTTCACCATTGTCGTTTTATTCGCCCTCTCTTTCTCTATCTGCCCTCTCTTTCTCTATTTGCCTCTTTTTGCCCGTCTCTTGTTTGCTCGTGTGTTGGATTGCTCGTCATTATGGCTAGTCCCTTATCTTCTCCGTTGTCTCCCGAAAATGAAGTTCTTAATTTTAAGCAAAGGGAAGGAGAAAACCTAAAAGACGCTTGGTATAGAATTTGCAATGCTCAAAATAGATCCACCAGGAAACAATCTACTTCTATTCTTCTTCGCAATTTCTATGTAGGTGCTATTCCTTGGCATAGATATGTCCTTGATACCATTAGCGGTGGGAACTTCTTGGGTAGGCACACTTTTGATTCTTATAATGCTATGATAGATTTGTTTGGCTCACCCCCTCTTTTTGTTAATGGAACTATGTTAACTTTGGAGCATGTAATGCAAAAGCTTGAAATTATTGAAAATAAAGTTGCTACCGTTGAGTTAATTGAAAATTTTGATAAAAAGATCCACAACCAAATTACCCAATATGGATCTAAAGTAGAGTAACTTTGAAAAATATTAAAGAGAAGGAACCTATAGTTAATGAAAGAATAAATCATGATTCCACTAGAATCGATAAACTTGAGGGTATCATTGCCAAGCTTATGTATGTTCCTAAAAATAAGGGTGAATCCTCTAGCAAAGAAACCGTGGATCTTAAATCTATAAGTATTCATCCTAATCTTTTCATTACCATTAAGGAACCATTTGCCACTAATGATTTTTTCGATTCTATGCCTAGAAGTTTGATTATTGATAAAAGGAAAGAAACCCCTAAAGGTGATAGATGTCTCATTAAAGAATTACCAATTAAAGATACCTAAATATATCATTGCTTTTATGCCTAGCTAGGGCGTTAAATGATAGCGCTTGTTGGGAGGCAACCCAATTTTATTTTTATTCCTTGCTTTTTGCTCCTGTTTAGTACTCCCTCTGTAAACAAATATAAGAGTGTTTAGATCACTATTTTAGTGATCTAAATGCTCTTATATTTCTTTAGGGAGGGAGTAATAAATAATTTATATAGCCTCTGTTTTGGTTCTGTTTTTTGTGTTTAATTAGTGTTTGTGCCAAGTAGAACCGTTGGGAAGACTGGGGGAAAGTCTTTTTAATCTTGCTGTAAATAACAGAAACTTTAGCGCTCACGATAACTGCTGCCATTTTTATTTGGAAAGTGATATTTAGTTAATTATTTTTGAAGATGATTAATAGATAAATTACTCACGTCCATAAATTTATTTTAGAATTTTTGGGGTTCCAGATCTTGCGTTAGCTACATATTACTACAGACTGTTCTGTTTTTGACAGATTCTATTTTTCGTGTGTTGTTTGCTTATTTTAATGAATCTATGGCTAGTAAATTAGTTTATAAACCATAGAGAAGTTGGAATACAGTAGTTTTAACACCAATGTAAATAAATAATGAGTTAATTACAGTACCTTGAAGTGGTGTTTTGTTTTCTTTCGCTAACAGAGCTCATGAGATTTTCTACTTTAAGTTTTGTGTTGTAAAGTTTTCAAGTTTTGGGTAAAGATTTGATGGATTATGGAACAAGGATTGGAAAGAGCCTAAGCTTGGGGATGCCCATGGCACCCCCAAGATAATCTAAGGACACCTAAAAGCCAAAGCTTGGGGATGCCCCGGAAGGCATCCCCTCTTTCGACTACTTCTATCGGTAACTTTACTTGGAGCTATATTTTTATTCACCACATGATATGTGTTTTGCTTGGAGCGTCTTGTATTTTTTGAGTCTTTATTTGTTATTTCTCCACAATGATACTTGCTGCACACACCTTTTTGATAGAGACACACACGATTCAGAAAGTATTAGAATACTCTACGTGCTTCACTTATATCTTTTGAGTTATATAGTTTTTGCTCTAGTGCTTCACTTATATCTTTTAGAGCACGGTGGTAGATCTGTTTTATAGAAACCTTTGTTCTCTCATGCATCACTTAGATTATTTTGAGAGTCCTACAAAACAGCATGGTAATTTCCTTTAATTATTTTAGGCATTCAAGATTAATAATAATATTTTTCTTATGAGTGTATTGAATACTATGAGAAGTTTGAAACTTGATGATTGTTTTGAGATATGGAGATGGTGACATTAGAGTCGTGCTAGTTGAGTAGCTGTGAATTTGTGAAATGCTTATGTTGAAGTTTTTGATTCCTGTAGCATGCATGTATGGTGAACCGTTATGTTAAGAAGTCGGAGCATGATGTATTTATTGATTGTCCTCCTTATTAGTGGCAGTCGGGGACGAGTGATGGTCTTTTCCTACCAATCTATCCCCCCTAGGAGCATGCGCGTAGTACTTTGCTTCAATAACTAATAGATTTTTGCAATAAGTATGTGAGTTCTTTATGACTAATGTTGAGTCCATGGATTATACGCACTCTCACCCTTCCACCATTGCTAGCCTCTCTAATACCGCGCACCTTTCGCCGGTATCATACACCCACCATATACCTTCCTCAAAACAGCCACCATACCTACCTATCATGGCATTTCCATAGCCATTCCGAGATATATTGCGATGCAACTTTCCACCATTCCGTTTATCATGACATGCTCCATCATTGTTGTCGTGGAATTGTCACAGTAGATGTCCTTAGTGTCAGGACTTACTCGCGAGGCCAACGCATCTATGCGGTAGCTTGAAGGGGTTGGTCGGAATCGAGAGACGCACGGCGGATCAACACACAAGACAAGGGTTTAGACAGCTTTGCGGCCTGGGAAACATCATCCGGTAACAACCCTACATGCTGTTTGTGGCTAGGTCTCATTATGATCATGAGGGAGTCGGCGGTAGGCCGGCTCTTGTGTCTAGCCCTAGAGATTGTTTCTTGTTGCTTGTCCCTCTTTGGGGAGCCCTGCCCCTCCTTATATAAGTTAGAGGGGCGGGTTACATGTGGAGTCCTAGTAGGACTAGGATTAGCCTATCTTCTCTTACAAGTTGATTACAAGTCCGGGTCTTGCTTCCTCGTAAGGGAGATATTCCTCACGCCTTTCCTCTTAAGCCGGCCTACCATAACGTAGCCGGCCTTCTGGGCCTTGAGCCTCTTGGGCCCCCGGGTCTTGTCGCTCCTTTGATCCGCTTGCCAGGTCACCCATAAGTCGCCAGGCTCGGGCGGGTCACTTAGTGAGTCATCCAGTCAGGGCGGGTCATTAGTGAGTCGCCAAGTCCACCCGGGTTATACATCTGGCCCGGTCATACCGCGGGGTATATCCCCGACATTAGCCCCCAAGTTTAATTTGGATTTATCCATGTTAAACTGATCTGCAACATAAACACAAGAACAAATTGACAGGTTGCACTCCGGGTTAAATATTCTTGTAAGCCGGCACTTGATCATTCTTAAGTCCTTGTCATCTCCTCCTTCTGGAAAATCCGGGTCAATGGACCAACTTCGTAGTCAATTTGCTTGTAGAAGAAATATTGTAAATAAAGCATCCATTTGAGTCGGCCTTCAATGCTCTGACTAGACAAAAATATTGGTCTTCAAATATTCAACTTATATTCAGCCGACTTGAGATATAAAACTTGCCGGTTTATGATTACCAAAATTGCCGGGTTATAAAGAGATGATGCTGAGTCGTAATTGTCGCCGACGCCGGTTTATGATTTTTGCAGACACCGGGTCAATCTGATTTACTCAAACTGAAAATTTGAAGATATTTCTCCCTTATATCCATAATACCTGTAGCCCCCAAGGGCCGGTTTAATCAGCATGAATAAGCCGGACTTATCACCATGGCTTTAAATGAAATCCAGTTGTGTAGCCCCCATGAGTCGGCTATAGTCATAGTAGTGTAGCCGGGTCATCCTAGAATTGTCTTAAGCAAAGAGCAATATGCATTAGCCCCCAAGTGTCGAGTCATTATGTAATAATGAGCAGGGACTTTGTAAGTATGATGATGTAAATTTGAGTAGTAACGTGTAGCCCCCAAGGGAGGGCTTAGTAAGTAGTAACGTGTAGCCCCCATCCTGAGGCTTGAACCCACGTCCACAAGGTTAAGAGCTTTATGCTTTACTAACTGAGCAGTGGATCCTTCAATATATAATGGAATAAGGCTTGTGTATCTTGAATTTTAACAGGAGCAATTGGTAGCCCCCAAGGGCCGGCTCATTACAATGGGATGAGTCGGGTCTTCAATAAGGCCAATAAAAATGACTTTGCATTAGCCCCCAAGTGTCATGGTGCATGCTTGCAGCGACATTAGACTTGCGTATTTGATGTAACCTCAACTTGAATAATGTAGCCCCCAAGTGCCGGGTCGTAAGCCTGCAGCGACTCGGGACTATTTCCTCCATTGTAAAATAAATCATGCCCATTGATAAAGATAATAGGTGTGGCTCTAAAGCGACTTTGAAAACCTCAATCATAATACTGGTTATTGATAACCATAATAGAAATCCAGCCATGTTGGCTATTCAAAATTTGAATAATATAATCCGGTATGAAAACCTCAATCATTCAATATCATCATTGAAAATCCAGCCATGTTGGCTATTTAAAGAATTCAAATACCTTATCTGTTGACAAGTAAATCCGGAGTTTAAATACCCGGCGGCTCTTGGCCGATGGCGATTCAATACGGCTTCATTGTAAACCGGAATTTTCATGACCCGGCGGCTTATAGCCTTTTGAGAAAAATCCAGAACAGATAATCATTTTGAAGCATCAACTTCGGTAACGAGCTTGAACTTAATCCTTTACATGTCATATTTCTGCAAATCCTGCAGAGAATTTAAAGAACATATGCCCTGGCGACTTAGCGTCAAAACCAGGGCGGGTCATAATATCTCACATATAACTACTGTGATATTGAATTTGTACTGCCAGCTTACATAACCTGTGCAGTAAGGGTGATAACCCAATCCTTAGAAGCCAATGCTTCCACATAGATGATGATTGTCATAAACTGGCGAATTATAGTCAAAAGTCAAGCCGGGCTAAGCATAAAACACTTATATATATTTGAGATATAATCCCAAAAAGGTCTCAAGTTAAGTAATTGTGGCTGCAATAAACTTTACCAGAGATAGAATAAAACTTTTTGAGGCTTCTGATTCGGATACGATCAGTAAACCATTCCAAAGGGGTTAAGCTAAGATTCGAATACGATCATATAGCCCCCAGTGGCTTTGGCGATGCCGATCAAGAGGGTATCGACAGCTATGTTCTCTTTGCTTCGAATACGACCTATGTTTGAATAGGAAGCCCCCAAATGACCTTGAGAGTTGTTTAACGATGCTGATTCGAATACGATCCACGTCGATTCCCAAAGGGGTTGAGCTATGATTCAGATATGATCAAGAAGCCCCCAAGTAGGTTCGGCAGTTTGCCAATCAAAAGGGTATTGATAGCTATGTTCTCTTTGGTTCGAATACGACCTATGTTTGAACAGGAAGCCCCCAAGTGACCATATAAATTTTTGCATTGCACCGATCAAGAGGGTATTGATAGCTATGCTCGATGAGCAGGAAGCCCCCAAGTGATCATAATAAGATAAGCCGTAAGGCAGGATATCCAAGTTTGAACCGCGCATCATGGCAGCAAGTTCTTTTGGAAACCTTTAATTTTTCTGAGAACTCGAACTTGCGAGAGATTTAAATCTTTTTGAATCGGAACTTTAAACCGGATTTTAAGGACTTCAAAACTTTGTCAGATACAAATTTACCTTGAGCCGGATTTTGAACCGGATTTGATAGCTTCAAAGCCTTGCGGGAGAGAGATGTCTCTTGAGCTATATTTTAAACCGGAATCTTCGTTTTGAGCCGGAAATTTTTCTGATGACCTTTAAATATTTGCCAATAAAGAATAGCCCCCGGGGCCGGGTTATCTTCCCTTCAATAACCCGGAGTTCTTGAATTCATTGAAACCAGCTAATTTTGCCGAGCCATACCATTGTAGCCCCCGATTCTCAAGATGACTCGAAGAGTTGGCTTGAGATTCTCCATATTTGACCATAGCAGAAGGTGTATATCATTGGCGTTGATAACGCGATGTGAATCCACAGAAGGTTGAGGTGACTGCGGTGGGTTATAAATGATCCTGTATGAGCCGTGTCAACAACTCGGCCAATGGTTCCTTCCAACTGGTCGTTTGAAGTTTAACCAAACTGTAGTGGCGGCGATTTGTGCACCTGCCCATTGAGCCATCCAGTGTAGACGGCGGCTGATA
Source organism: Triticum dicoccoides (assembly GCF_002162155.2). Classification (NCBI taxonomy): domain Eukaryota; kingdom Viridiplantae; phylum Streptophyta; class Magnoliopsida; order Poales; family Poaceae; genus Triticum; species Triticum dicoccoides. The sequence continues at coordinate 692,414,664 of NC_041392.1, read as the reverse complement.
GTACATGATAATTTGCCTCCAATTTGTTGGAAGAAAACCGGCTTCCCAAGCAGTGACTTGCTCATACTTAATAAACAGCTCGTGCAGACAGGTGCAGCCCGGTGTGTTCATGTAGACCAGGTCGCGAGAGACGGACGGTAAAGATGACCGTAACATCAGAGGCGGCATATACAGATGAACCGCCGTGGCGTTGTAAGGCGGTGCAGATGGGTAAGTTGTCTTCCTTGTTGTAAGCCGGCGCGGACGGGCGAGTTTTCTGTGGCCTTGTACGCCGGTGCGGTCGCGAGAGAGGGCCACGACATTGTAAGCCGGTGCGGGAGTCCATTGAGTAACGACAATCACCGGTGCCGAATGCTGTTGGCTCGCCTCCATCTCCATGGTATAATGCCACATTGTAATGAATAATTCTCCTGCATATAAAATATAGTAGGGCAAAGTAGTTTTGCTTGGAAGAATTAAGATATACTTAAAAATAAATAGGGTAAATAGCACCTGGCATTTGTTGGATGAATGAGTATCATAATACTTGCAGCACTGCCAGGCCTGCCCCGGGTCTCCGTGTGACTATATAGTAGTGAAAATTGCTCCGAACTTGAAGTGAGTAGTAGAAATATGTGTAGGGCCTCAGGACCTGGCCACTTGACTTTTCGTCCAACCAAATCTCCTCTTATCTCTTTATTCTGTTTGACAGGGGAGCGCACGGGAGTAAAAGGCCTGGGCGACCCGTGGCCATAGCCCATAGCAGAAGGGCGCTAGACACGGCAACTCGGGCGGAACCAACAGGGCCGCGGTGGTTCGACAGTGAGGCCGCGGTGGCTCGACGGAGTCCATCTCATTCATGGTGGTTTTGAGGAAATCAAGCAGACGGGCAGCTCACAACGGGGAGGTGTCAGGGCGGCATAAAGCCACTCTGGCAAGGGCGAATCATCACTGCGGACATGAGCTCGCGCGGTGGTGGCGTGGAGTAAAATTGTGGCGACTTTGGTCGCAGCCATACTTGGCGACTCAACCAAGGCACAAGGTAATGCCGTGGCCTCAGCAGCAGAACTGCAGAAGCGGTCAGCGTTTTTGAGACGGACAATAGCGTTCTGCAGCAGAAGCAGCCGACGGCTCGAGGAACGGCAAGTCACGGCGGCGGCAACTGACGGGACAGCGAAGGCGGCTCCAGAAGCGGATGACGGAGGCAAGCCAGGCGGCCGGTCAGCTGAGGAGAGAGAGAGACGGTTCAAGACCGCGAGCCCGGGAGGCTCAGAAACAGCGCAGCGAAAACGGGGTCGCAGGGGCGACGTAGTCCCACCGGCGAGGCAAAGGTTTGCCGGCGATTTTGACGAAGGTGAGGTGAGGTTGCACGAGGTCGATCCGTAGACCCGGCGGTGAGGCCGGTGAAGCTCGAGGCGGACGGCATCCGTGTCGATACCTACGATCCCATCCTCTTCCGGGTTGCGGTCTGTATGCACACCCCCTTTTTTTGTAGCAGATATGTGTGGTAGTACTGCAAAAACTGTATGTTGATTGCAGTTTATCTGAACGTTTCCGGCGGCTATCCTCCCCTGATGCAGTACTTAGTAGCTATGCATGTGATCGTTCCATCAAAAACTGCCAACACACATGTCCTAATAATATAGCTGACTGATTGACTTGATCAAAAACTGCCAGCAAGGGAGACCGGCAACGGGCGGCTCGCAGCGGAGGCAAGGCGGAGGCGTGCAGCTCGATGCGAGGTCCGCGGCGAGGGTTGCCACAGCGGCTCAAAAAGCTAGCGATTCAGCGGAAGCGGCAAGTCCAGGAGGCGAAACGGCCCCGTGCAGCAGCTTGAGGTGGCTCGAGGCCGCAACGGCGCCTTGGAAGCGGGCGGCTCGTGGTCATTCAGGCGAAGGTGATTTGAGCGAAGGTCGGCTCGATGTGTCAGCCTCGGCCAGAGAACTAAGCAGCAGCGATTTAATGACAGCCGTGAAGGTAGGCGGCGCTCAGGGTCAGCAGTTCCAAGGTGTACGAAGGCGGCGGCTCAGGGGCGGCGCCCCGACGGACATAAGGCCGAGGCGCGGGGCGGCTCTCTACGGGGGGCGAGGCCATGTCAATGGCGACTTAGAAACAGGCGACGGAGGTTGTGGCCGGCTCAGGGCGTAGTACGACGGTGGCTCCTGCAGCCGGTCTACGGCGGCGATGGCGACTCAAGGCAGAGGGCGAGTCAGTTTGGTGGTGGCTCAATGAAAGTGCATGAGCCGGAGAGATTTCGGCGAGTCCGAGATGGAGCGTGCGCGCCCAGGCGAGCCCGAGGCAAACACCAAGTCTTGCTTTCCCTTTTTTCAATCTTCTCTGATGAACTTGCAGTCCGTGTAAATCCTTCCATGTACATCCCAGCGAGGAAGCAGGGGCTTGACCGGGTGGCCACTCAGCAAATTTAACAGAGGCTCTCCAAGGGTCACCGCAACGGCGGGTCACAACACCCATATTTTCAACGTAGCAGATACTGATTCGTCTTTTGACTCGATGGATCGTCGGATCATGATCAACCGTCGCACTGCAAGCAACCCTAAATTTCATCGAAGGCAGATCTCGTGGATTGCAAACGTAGACCCTTCCAAACATGTTCTTCTTCATACGGAAATTCACGAACTTCTCGAAACCTTGGTAAAAGATCCCTCCAAGAACTCAACACTACTGTGCGCAGGCCCCACGGTGGGCGCCAACTGTCGTGGAATTGTCACGGCAGATGTCCTTAGTGTCAGGACTTAGTCGCGAGGCCAACGCATCTATGCGGTAGCTTGAAGGGGTTGGTCGGAATCGAGAGACGCTCGGCGGATCAACACACAAGACAAGGGTTTAGACAGCTTCGGGCCCCGGGAAACATCATCCGGTAACAACCCTACATGCTGTTTGTGGCTAGGTCTCATTATGATCATGAGGGAGTCGCCGGTAGGCCGGCTCTTGTGTCTAGCCCTAGAGATTGTTTCTTGTTGCTTGTCCCTCTTTGGGGAGCCCTACGCCTCCTTATATAAGTTAGAGGGGCGGGTTACATGTGGAGTCCTAGTAGGACTAGGATTAGTCTATCTTCTCTTACAAGTTGATTACAAGTCCGGGTCTTGCTTCCTCGTAAGGGAGATATTCCTCACGCCTTTCCTCTTAAGCCGGCCTACCATAACGTAGCCAGCCTTCTGGGCCTTGAGCCTCTTGGGCCCCCGGGTCTTGTCGCTCCTTTGATCCGCTTGCCAGGTCACCCATAAGTCGCCAGGCTCGGGCGGGTCACTTTGTGAGTCGTCCAGTCAGGGCGGGTCATTAGTGAGTCACCAAGTCCAGCCAGGTTATACATCTGGCCGGGTCATACCACGGGGTATATCCCCGACAATTGTCATATTGCTTTTCATGATCATGTAGTTGACATTTATGTTGTGGCATAGCCACCATTCATAATTCTTTCATATAAGCCAGTCATGCATCACTGATATCCCGGTACACCGCCGGAGGCATTCATATAGAGTCATACTTTGTTCTAGTATCGAGTTGTAATCATTGAGTTGTAAATAAATAGAAGTGTGATGATCATCATTCATAGAGTATTGTCCCCAAAAATAAGAGAAATGCCAAAAAAATATATAAATAAAAAGGGGCAATACTACTATCATTTTTCCACACTTGTGCTTCAAAGTAGCACCAAGATCTTCATAATAGAGAGTCGCGTATGTTATCACTTTCATATACTAGTCGGAATTTTTCATTATAGAACTTGGCTTTTATATTCCAACGATCGGCTTCCTCAAAATGCCCTAGGTCTTCATGAGCAAGCAAGTTGGATGCACACCCACTTAGTTTCTTTTTGTTGAGCTTCCATATACTTATAGCTCTAGTGCATCCGTTGCATGGCAATCCCTACTCACTCACATTGATATCTATTGATGGGCATCTCCATAGCCCGTTGATAAGCCTAGTTGAAGTGAGACTATCTTCTCCCTTTTTGTATTCTCCACAACCACCATTCTATTCTACCTATAGTGCTATGTCCATGGCTCACGCTCATGTATTGCGTGAAGATTGAAAAAGTTTGAGAACATTAAAAGTATGAAACAATTGCTCGACTTGTCATCGGGGTTGTGAATGATTTGAGTACTTTGTGTGGTGAAGATTGAGCATAGCCAGACTATATGATTTTGTAGGGATAACTTTCTTTGCCATGTTATTTTGAAGAGACGTAATTTCTTAGTTAGTATGCTTAAAGTATTATTATTTCTATGTCAATATTAAACTTTTGTCTTGAATCTTTCAGATCTGAATATTCATACCAAAATTAAGAGATTTACATTGAAATTATGCCAAGTAGCATTCCACATCAAAAATTCTATTTTTATCATTTACCTACTCGAGGACGAGCAGGAATTAAGCTTGGGGATGCTTGATACGTCTACAACATATCTATAATTTTTTATTGTTCCATGCTATATTATATTCTGTTTTGGACATTATTGGGCTTTATTATACCCTTTTATATTATTTTTGGGACTAACCTATTAACCGGAGGCCCAGCCCAGAATTGTTGTTTTTTTGCCTATTTTAGGATTTCGCAGAAAAAGAATATCAAACGGAGTCCAAACGGAATGAAACCTTCGGGAACGTGATTTTCGGAACGAACATGATCCAAAGGACTCGGCCCGATGTTAAGACATCAACCAGGAGGCCACGAGGTAGGGGGGCGCACCTACCCCCCCCTGGGCGCACCATCCACCCTCGTGGGCCCCCTGTTGCTCCACCAGCGTACTCCTTCCTCCTATATATACCCACGTACCCACAACTACTAGATACAGAGCCAAAACCCTAATTCCACCGCTGTGACTTTCTGTATCCACGAGATCCCATCTTGGGGCCTATTCCGGAGCTCCGCCGGAGGGGCCATCGATCACGGAGGGCTTCTACATCAACACCATAGCCCTTTCGATGAAGTGTGAGTAGTTTACCTCAGACCTACGGGTCCATAGTTATTAGCTAGATGGCTTCTTCTCTCTTTTTCGATCTCAATACAAAGTTCTCCCCCTCTCTTGTGGAGATCTATTCGATGTAATCTTCTTCTGCGGTGTATTCGTTGAGATCGATGAATTGTGGGCTTATGATCAAGTTTATCTATGAACAATATCTGAATCTTCTCTGAATTCTTTTATGTATAATTGGTTATCTTTGCAATTCTCTTCGAATTATCAGTTTGGTTTGGCCTACTAGATTGATCTTTCTTGCAATGGGAGAAGTGCTTAGCTTTGGGATCAATCTTGCGCTGTCCTTTCCTAGTGACAGTAGGGGCAGCAAGGCACATATTGTATTGTTGCCATCGAGGATAACAATATGGGGTTTATTTCATATTGCACGAGTTTATCCCTCTACATCGTGCGATCTTTCTTAAAGCGTTACTCTGTTCTCTTGAACTTAATACTCTAGATGCATGCTGGATAGCGGTCGATGTGTGGAGTAATATTAGTAGATGCAGGCAGGAGTCGGTCTACTTGTCTCGGACGTGATGCATATATACATGATCATACCTAGATATTCTCATAACTATGCTCAATTCTGTCAATTGCTCAACAGTATTTTGTTTACCCACCGTGAATACTTATGCTCTGGAGAGAAGCCACTAGTGAAACCTATGGCCCCCGGGTCTGTCTTCCATCATATTAATCTTTCAATACTTAGTTATTTTATTTCCTTTTACTTTACTTTGCATCTTTATCATAAAAATACCAAAAATATTATCTTATCATATCTATCAGACCTCACTCTCGTAAGTGACCGTGTAGGGATTGACAACCCCTTATCGCGTTGGTTGCGAGGATTTATTTGTTTTTGTAGGTGTGAGGGACTCGTGCGTGGCCTCCTACTGGATTGATACCTTGGTTCACAAAAACGGAGGGAAATACTTGCGCTACTTTGTTGCACCACCCTTTCCTCTTCAAGGGAAAACCAACGCAAGTGCTCAACATGTAGCAATGCGTTGTCAGGATTCCCTCCCAGATGCTCGGATTGCGGGGTTCAACCTACATCAAACCCTGCATACATACCTCGTCCTTAACTACCTTGCCTTCATGGTTGTTGTCTGTATCAAGAGGTAGGCGCCACATCTAAATTTTACATTATTCTATATTGAAAACACACATCACCCCTTCCCAACGTACCTCATTTTGGGCCTCATGCAGGAGGTGCTGGTTTTGTGGTCCCTCTCGTGCGATTTTTATGATGGTTCAATCTATTGGCCCAAGCGGTTTATCGACAACAATAACTGTCATTTGACCAAACGATATATTCATTGGTCCGTCTTATGGTAGGTCATGGTGACATGCATGTATGACAGAAGTATCGATCATTACATGCATCCACCCAGCTAACACAAAGTGGGAGGTGGTGGGCCAAGCATCCCAGCTTCAGTACGACATTATGTCATTATATATATCCTAGCTAGGTGGTTGTTAGGGTGCTTTCAGGTTTGCGAGGCAGGTGCCACCAAAGTTATGCATTGTGTATTTAAAGTTTTAAACATCCCCAATATTTGTACATATATTTGGCCACTTCCAGGTGGTTCTTGACTTGTGGCCCCTCTCATCGATCTTCCACGATGCGCCCAAGTGTGGGACCATGGGGTCAAAGTTGTGCATTGGAATTTTGAATATCACGGACCACCCTTTTCCCTCATATATATTTGGGCCACATGCTGGGTGGCTGTCTTTTGACCCTCTCTAACGTTATTTTTTGCTGCAAAGACTCTGATGACCCTCAACAGACACGGGGTATAATATCTTAACCGTGTGTGATACAAGTGCGATGTGAATCACCACCCCTGCGCAAGCGCGAGAAAATTAAGGTGGAGGTATGATACGTCTCCAACGTATCTATAATTTTTTATTGTACCAGGCTATTATATTATCTATTTTGGATGTTTAATGGGCTTTAATATGCACTTTTATATTACTTTTGGGACTAACCTATTAATCGGAAGCCCAGTGCCAGGTTTCGTTGTTCGCCTATTTCAGTGTTTTGCAGAAAAGGAATATCAAACAGAATCCAAACGGAATGAAACCTTCGCGATGATCTTTTTTGGAACAAACGCAATCCAGGAGACTTGGAGTGGAGGTCAAGGAAGCACCAAGGCGGCCACAAGGTAGGGCGGCGCGCCCCCCACCCTCGTGGTCCCCTCGTAGCTCCACCGACCTACTTCCTTCGCCTATACATAGTCTTATACCCTGAAAACATCCAGGGGAGCCACGAAACCACTTTTCCACCGCCGCAACCTTCTGTACCCGTGAGATCCCATCTGGGGACCTTTTCCGGTGATCTGGCGGAGGGGGATTCTATCACGGAGGGCTTCTACATCAACACCATAGCCTCTCCGATGATGTGTGAGTAGTTTACCACAGACCTTCGGGTCCATAGTTATTAGCTAGATGGCTTCTTCTCTCTCTTTGGTTCTCAATACAAAGTTCTCCTCGATGTTCTTAGAGATATATTCGATGTAATTCTTTTTGCGGTGTGTTGGCTGAGATCCGATGAATTGTGGTTTTATGATTAAGCTTATCTATGAACAATATTTGATTCATCTCCGAATACTTATATGCATGATTTGATATCTTTTCAAGTCTCTTTGAATTATCAGTTTGGTTTGGCCTACTAGATTGATCTTTCTTGCAATGGGAGAAGTGCTTAGTTTTGGGTTCAATCTTGCGGTGTCCTTTCCCAGTGACAGCGGGGGCAGCAAGGCACGTATTGTGTTGTTTCCATCGAGGATAAAAATATGGGGTTTATATCATATTGCTTGAGTTTATCCCTCTACATCATGTCATCTTGCCTAATGCATTACTCTGTTCTTATGAACTTAATGCTCTAGATGCATGTTGGATAGTGGTCGATGTGTGGAGTAATAGTAGTAGATGCAGAATCGTTTCGGTCTACTTGACACAGACGTGATGCTTATATTCATGATCATGACTAGATATCATCATAACTATGCGCTTTTCTATCAATTGCTCGGCATTAATTTGTTCACCCACTGTAATATATGCTATCTTCAGAGAAGCCACTAGTGAAACTTATGGCCACCGGGTCTACTATACATCATATAAGTTTCCGATCTACAATTCTAGTTTACAATTTATTTTGCAATCTCTACTTTTCAATCTATACAACAAAAATATTTATCTTATTATCTTTATCAGAACTCACTTTTGCAAGTGGTTATGAAGGGATTGACAACCCCCTTTATTGCGTTGGTTGCAAGGTTCTTATTTGTTTGTGCAGGTACTAGGCGACTTGCGTGTAGTCTCCTACTAGGTTGATACCTTAGTTCTCAAAAACTAAGGGAAATACTTACTCTACTTTGCTGCATCACCCTTTCCTCTTCAAGGGAAAACCAACGCATGCTCAAGAGGTAGCAAGGTACTGGCTCAACCATGGGCGATGCAAGTGCGCTGAAATCACCACGACCACGCAAGCGTAAGCAAAGGGTGGAGGTACTGGCTTAACCATGTGCGATGCAAGTGCGCTATAAAACACCAACTTTGCAAACTAAAGGCGGGTAAGTTTATTTGGAAATTAGGACGAACCATGTGCGATAGACCAGCTAGCTAGAAATATAAAAAACAAATTACCTGCCTTGAGCGTTGCAAAAATTGGCGGATCCGCGCCACTTTTCCTTATTATCATACACGCATATTGTTATTGGGGCGTCTGCGATCTTGGGCACTCCCTCCCCGCATCAATTCCTTTACCAAAATTTTAGTAGCCCCCATACTTTAACCTTCGCCCACACTCCTCCAGCACCGACCTTATAATAAAATTGCAGTAGCCTAGGCATTTGAACCGTCACCCTCCCTCGTCCACCACCATCTCCACCCACCATTACTAAAATTTTCAGTAGCCGTGGCTTATCCTCAAACACCACCCCCCCTCCATAGTCCCCCACCCGCCCCAACACCCCCTCAAACCATAGTTCGCGGACGCCGCCGGCGCCGCCGCCAACCCCTCCCGGTCTGCCCGTTCCTCGTAGCTTAGATAATAAAGTTCAGGTTACCCAGTGATTCCCAAATCGTCGCCCCACTCCTATGAATTTTTAGATGAGGCCTGCGGTGTCCTCCCCACCAATCTGTCGGCTTTCTTGGAACTGGGGTCCCCAGACTTGCCTACCTACGGCCCATGGTGTGGCTTTGCAAGCGGGCCCGTATGGCCCATCTTCACCAACAAGCATTCAAGACCCTCGCGAGGGGCCAAGCCTCGCGAGGAGGACGACACAGGACCTCCTTAGGAGCGGCCTCACCAGGCTGGCTCGCGAGGGCGGAGAGATCAAGGCCAGGCAAACCTCGCGAGATTCCGATGACGTGAGCCATGACGATCGAGACCAGGCGGGTGCCAGCGCTCATTGTGTCCTTGTTTCCTCGTTGGTGTTAAGGATGTAAGCGCAGACGAAGAGTACCGAGGCATCAAGAAAAGGTTTCCATATCGGTGCAACGAGACCAAGACCAGAAGGACGGCATGATGTAGGTCACCGTGGAGCCCAAGACGACGTCACAACCAGAGCCTTTGGCACCGCGAAGACTGCTTTTGTCAGGATAACTTGTACTAGTTGTCCCCTTTCAAATTGGCCGTTGTTGGCTCCCTTCCCGCTCAATATTTGGGGAGAGGACCAGGGCCTCTATAAATAGGATTAGCCACCACCATAGCGAGCGAAAAGAGGAGAGAGGCCTAGATCCAACCCATCCACACACTCACCTAGCACAAGAACACCTCACCTCAGGAGGCTGTTCTTCCCCTTGTACTGTTCATCATCAGCCCAAGAGGCAATCCAGCACACCACACTAGAGTAGGGTATTACACCGCAACGGTGGCCCGAACCAGTATAAACCTTGTGTCTCTTGTGTCCTGAGTTCGTCGAGCTAGCCTTCAGAATCGCGAAGTGCCTGGGGGCGTGATCGGTGACGGAGAGATCTTCGCGTGCACCCAAATGTTCGGACCTTAAGGGTTTTTCCGGAACCCGAAATCCGACATTTGGCGCGCCAGGTAGGGGGTGCGCCGAAGCCTTCTTCTTTGTCGACCCATGCTTCGTCACTCCAGCAAGCTCATGGTTGATGATCGCCGAGCTCGCGCTGAGCACCGGGCCGCACTCCCCGCCAGTGTTGCTCAGACGGCTCCCGTCGGTGGGCCTCCCCGTCGTTCGCCGTCACCGGTCCGGCGGCAAACGAGTAGCAAGGCTCTTCACTACATCCTACCGTGCGCCGGGACGGCCACACCGCCATCCCGTCGCTGACTCCGGCCGGCTCGTCATCTCACGCTCGTCGCGCCTCTACAGACGCGCAGGCCGCGCTGCTCATGGCACGCCAGCTCCTGCGTTACCGCTCGGTCGACAACCTCTACGAGGACAGGTCGGACCGCATCGCCGAGCTCATCAGTGCCGTAGAAGGCTCTCCTGCACCGTCCCTCGCACTACCTTGACCTCTGCGAGCTGCGGGCGACGTGGCTCACGGGGCTCCTCCGCAACAAGATGGCGCCCTTGCACCAAGGTGTGCGGCTCAGGGAGCACCTTAGCCTCCCCCGCGCTAGGGTGGCGTCATCGCTCCAAGATGCACGGTCCAGTGGCGCGACCCACCGCGCCGTGTGCCGGTGCACGAGGAAAGAAGCTGCCAAGAGATTCCCCGTCCCCAAGGAAGTGCTCCACCACTCCCAGCTCCGCTACGCTAGGATTGCTTGCTGCGACAGGGCCATGCGCCACGTGCCGCGGCGGCGCAGGGGCACCACGACCAGGCTCCACCTCCAAGGCGAGCCCCGGTGACCACGGTCGGCTGCCGTGCCTTCACCACCGAGCTGCGTAGCGTCGCGTGGCTAGGCAAGTTCAAGCAAGACCTGCCTCCGCGCTACCACGGCACCCTCGACCCCGCGGAGTTCTTGTAGTTCTACGAGCTGAGCATCGAGGCGCCCAGCGGCGACGAGAAAGTCATGGCGAACTGGTTCACCATGGTTCTCAAGGATGGTGCCCGCTCCTGGTTCCTGAACCTCCCTCCTGGCTCCATCTCTTCCTGGGTCGAGATGCGCAACCGTTTCGTCGCCAACTTCTAGGGCACTCGCGACCGCCCCCCGACCATGGGTGACCTGTGCCACGTCAAGCAACAACCAGGAGAGACCCTCCAGAAGTACATCCAGCGGTTCAACAACGTTGTCTCAAAATCCCCAAGGTGACGGACGAGGCCTTCATCTCTGCGTTTTCCGATGGCGTCCGCGACATCAAGATGAAGAAGGAGCTCGCCATCCATGAGGAGCGGTGCACATCCCTGGAGCTGTTCAACCTGGCAACCAAGTGTGCAAGGGCTGAGGAAGGTCGCCTTTCTCTCCTCGAGCTCCCAGCTGCCGACCCGGAGGCGAACAAATCCAAGGCCAAGGATGTGAAGCGCAAGGGAGTCGCCGTGCATGCGGAGGAGCCGGACACGAAGCGCGGCATTGACCAGCCTGAGTCATCCAAGGGTAGTCGACCGTTCGGCGCCTTCCACAATATACACAGCCACAACACCAACGATTGCCAAGAGCTCAGAGCCATGCGTGACGGACGCTTCGGTCGACGCCCCAAGCGCAACGACCGAGGAGGAGGACGCGGCGAAGGACGCTGGGATGACCGGGGCCCACGCTAGGAGTGGCGCGACCAGCCTCGTGAGGACCACTGGCAGGATCAGCCTCGCGAAGGTGCCTGGAGGGATCAGCATCGCGAGGACCGCCCTCAGGGCAATGCTAGGCTTCCTCCATTGCCGCCACCAAGAAGGAACGTGACCACCACCAAGACGAGGGGGCTAGGGACTTCCAGGAGCCGCGTGTTATGACCTGCATCTTGGGCGGAGCTCAAGCCCCAGCCTCACAGCGTATCTTCAAGCAGTTTGCTCGCGAGGTGAACGCAGTGCTTCCCAAGCTCGAGGCTACAAGCTCGCTCAGGTGGTCCAAGTGTGCTATTACCTTCAGCTCAGCAGATCAGCTCAAGTGCGCGGCCACCGCTGGTGCTCTCCCAATGCTATGTTCACCCGTTATCAGCAACATGCAAGTCACCAAGACCCTTATCGGCGGCGGTGCAGGGCTCGACGTCCTATCCGTCGAGACGTTCGACAACCTTCAAGTGCCATACGATCAGCTTTAGCCTACCAAGCCTTTCTCAGGAGTGACCGACGGCTCCACCGCGTCGATAGGTCAGGTCCGCCTCCCAGTCACCTTTTGAGAACGCAACAACTATCACACCGAGCTCATCAACTTTGACGTCGCCCACATTCGTATGCCGTACAATGCCATCCTCGGATATTCGGCCCTAGCCAAGTTCTTGGCAGTGACCCACCATGGCTACAACGTCCTCAAGATGCCAGGAAGCGGCGGGATCATCGCAGTCCCCTGCGAAGAAAGAGATGTGGTGTGCTCCCTCGAGCGCGCCTTCCAAGCAGCGTCAATCTAAGCCCCTAACAACAATGCATCTCGGTACACTCCTGAGGTCGTCCCCAAGAAGAAGAAGCAGCTACTCCGTGCCGGACCTCAGGAGGGAAGCGCCACCAGTGGTACCTCATCAGGATCAGCGCCTGCGCCTAGGGCGCCTCCCTCTGTCGCATAGAAGGCGTGCCTAGTGCCCTCCTCGGGCAAGGCTCGGGGACTCTCTTCTGGAAGGCCTCAGACCTCGCCAACGTCACGAGGGAGGCGCTCGGGCACCACTTGGAGGCGTGTTTCACGGCACGACTCCCTCAGGAGGACACTGGGCAAGGAGCGCCCGGCGCTGATGAGTTCATCACCAAGGTATCTCAGGAGCTTCAGGAAATAAGAGGAATATGCGGCGACCGTCGCCCACCTGGCGTTGCTCCCCACCCAGGCGAGGGTGGTGAGCTACGTGTCTGCATCGACATACCAGTGCTCAAATGTGCCGCATCTCAGGAGCGCTTCTGGCCTTCGCGTGTTGGGCGATGCGAAGGTCCACCTCACAGCTACGTTCGCATGTCGTTTGGCCTGCCGAGCGTGGCTGCTGCCTTCTAGTGCAACCTGCGGAGCGTCATGGCGGGTCAGGAGGCCAGGCACCATGCAGTCCTGGCAGAGATGGCGACGGTCCTCAAGGAACCGCCTGGACCCCCAGGGCCTCCCGAGGCTCGGGGGCCCGGTGGCTCGTGAGGAGCAACCCCTTCACCGCGTGCCTTCAGCTGCCTCAACGCCCCTTCATCAGTGGAACTAGGTGACATTTTCCAAGTTTATTTAGCTGGGAGCGCCCAGGGGCTACATTATTCCCAGGCTGCATGGGTCCGTCCCTGTGGCATGTATCCCTACTTTTTTATGGCCTTAACTTACGTTGCTGGGGGCGCCCCTCGGGCTGCATCATCCCCAAGCCGCTCGGGCTGGACCCAGTGGCCCGTATCATTCATGCATTTACCTGAGCTAGTTTTCCTTCCATGCTTAATCTATCTATGATTAACACCTGCTTGATTGTCGCCCACCGCGGGAGCCACGCGCCGGTCGTCGTTCTTCAGGACCCTTCGCGTGAGAGGGTTAGGCACGGCATCTGTGCTTGGGTCGGTCCCTGCAGCGTTAAATCCACCGACTGAGCTCTGTCTGGCGGGCCGGCCCCGTTCACGTCACCTCCTGGGGCCGTTGGTGCTTGGATTTCTCATGTGATAACCTCAGGAGATTCGTTCGGTGCAGGTTGTCTGACCACCTCGTAGAACCAACACAGCAAACAAGAATCAAGATTAGGCGCAACCCGCCTGGAGGTAGGGCCTCGTGAGTCCCGCGCTGGCTCACGAGTGCCAAGACACACCTCGTCTAGCCCTACCGTGCAAGCCACGTGTCAGGGCGGGGCTGTACACGCATCGAGCGCCATGGTCCGTCCTGGTGATAAACAACTGAGGGCGGCCCCGCGACCGTATCAACCTCAGGGAGCCTCCGGGCTCGGTGTCTAGCCTCAACGCAACACCTCCCCTTGGGAGAGCCTCGCGAGGGTGCTGGCCATGGGGGCTGCGCTCGGGTCACGCCCAAGTGTACCCTACCCCGCCAGGTCGCTCGGACCTGGTCGTCGCACGCCCTCCCAATAGGAGCTAAGGTATGAAGGTCGTTTGAACATCAAGGAGGACTCCTGAGCATCATGACCCAGGAGCCTAACTGACCACATAGCCCTCACTCCTTGGCCCGTCCTGGTGATCCGGTCGGACCAATGGCGGTTGAGGTATGCGCGGAGTCGGGCCATGCCGACGTAGAATCCAAGACCTACCATCAAATCTCCTTTCCACAAGTTGTTTGCATGTCAAGGGGGACTCCCGAGCATCGCGACTCATAATCCGAACTGACCACATAGCCCCTCACTCCTTGGATCGTCCTGGTGATCCGGTCGGCCCAACGGCGGTTGAGATATGCGCGGGGTCGGGCTCTGCCTACTTAGAATGTAAAGAAAATGGGAAGAAAACCGCAAAATCTCAAAGCAAATATTACAAGACATATTGTTCTCCAAATATCAAACATAAGTTTAAACGCCTCCATGAGGCATGCTACTTGCTGCAGGAGCTTCAACAGGAAAGGAGCCGCAAGCCAGTCATCACCTTCACCTGCACCACCGGTCGAAGGCGCGGGGGCGAAGGCGTCGAACTTCTCCAGCAGGGCTTCCACCTGACCTTTCACGGCTGCGGGGGCGGTTGCGCGGTGTTCATCAGCCACGGGTCCAGCAGCTCGTCAAGGCGGGCGGCAGGATCGCGAACATGGAGGTGGCTGAAGACGCGAGCCTGTCCCTTTGCCATGCAGCCGATGCCGCGCATGACTTCCTCAAGCGCCTCGACCAAGTAGGAAAGCAACTGGGCGGGGCCGTCCTCGTTGGTGGCCAACGACTTCTCCAAGCCCTTCTTATAGAGTGACTTCGGGGCCTCGCGAGACCTCTTCTCCACGAGCGCGAAGGACGCGCAGTCCTCGGCCTGAACCTTCACCTTGACATCGAGTTCTGCCTTTTCAGCCCGCACCTTTTGCTCCAGCTCCTCTAGCCGGCCGCGCTCAGCGGCCTGCGCCTGCGCCAACTACTCCAGCTCGGTGTCGCAACCCTTGACGGCGTCCTCCCAGGCCTTCATCTTCTCTTCCTCCGCCTTACGGCCACATGCAACTTTAGCACGCTCGTTGAGGGAGTCCTGGATTAGGGGGTCTCTGGACAGCCGGACTATATCATTTGGCCGACTGTTGGACTATGAAGATACGAGATTGAAGACTTCGTCCCGTGTCCGGATGGGACTTTACTTGGCGTGGAAGGCAAGCTAGGCAATACGGATATGTATATCTCCTCCTTTGTAACCGACCTTGTGTACCCCTAACCTCCTCCGGTGTCTATATAAACCGGAGGGTTTTAGTCCGTACGACAACATACAATCATACCATAGGCTAGCTTCTAGGGTTTAGCCTCTCTAATCTCGTGGTAGATCAACTCTTGTACTACTCATATTATCAAGAATAATCAAGCAGGACGTAGGGTTTTACCTCCATCAAGAGGGCCCGAACCTGGGTAAAACATCGTGTCCCCTGCCTCCTGTTACCATCCGCCTTAGACGCAGAGTTCGGGACCCCCTACCCGAGATCCACCGGTTTTGACACCGACATCGTTAGGCTTGATGGCTCCTTCGATCATCGATAGCGATGCGGTCCAGGGTGAGACTTTTCTTCCCGGACAGATCTTCGTATTCGGCAGCTTCGCACTCTGGACCAACTCGCTTGGCCATCTGGAGCAGATCGAGAGTTACGCCCCTGGCCACTAGGTCAAGTTTGGAAGCTTAAACTGCACAGCCGACATCCGTGGAGACTTGATCTTCGACGGATTTGAGCCCCTGCCGAGTGTGTCGCACGGTCATGATGAGCATGATTTAGCTCTACCATCGGACAGCGTTCAGGAGATCGCACCGGCGACCGCTCCGACCCTCAATTCGGAGCCAATTGCGCCATCCATGGACGGGTGGATATACCCCGCCATGGAGGTCGCACTCTCATCGGCGATCGAGCCGAATATCGACCATACCCTTCATGAGAGCCGTGACGCCGAACTACCGGATTCTTTCCGGCCATGGACTCCGAACCGCCTGTGCCCGTTCCTATCAAATCCGACTGGGCGCCGATCATGGAGGTTACCTCCGTGTATATCTTTCAGCACTCGCCCTTCGGTGACATACTAAACTCATTAAGGTCTCTCTCCTTGTCAGGAGAGTCGTGGCTGAACTATGTCCGGCAGGATTATGATGCGGATGACGAAGAAATTCACGGCCTACCCACCACCCACTTAGTAGCCACTGTCGACGATTTGACCAACATGCTCGACTTTGACTCTGAAGACATCGACGGTATGGACGACGATGCAGGAGACGAACAGGAACCACTGCAAATAGGGCACTGGACGCCCACTTCATCATATGACGTATACATGGTGGACACACCCAAAGAAAAAGACGACGAGGAGTGGAAGGACGCAACGAAGGGTTGTTCCCTCGAGAAGCAGTCAAAGCGGCGGCTTAAGCGCCGCTCCAAATCCTGCCTCGGCAGAAACAACTATCATATAGACCCAGCGTTAGAGCAGGGTGAACCATCGGCTGACCACGGCAACACGGAGAATCAAATCGAACAACCCAACTCCGTCGAAGATAACAGTCCGGGCGACATCACACCGGACAGGCACCCGGAGCAACAGAATGCCCATCAAAGGCTTGTTTCCGCTACGAGGAGTCTGAAAAAGCAGAAGCAAAGGCTCAGGGCTGCACAAGACACACTCAAAATCAGATGGAGTGAAGTACTCAACACTGCAGCGAAGTACGGCGGTAATCGCCACACCAAGAGCTACCCGAAGCGAAAGTTGCTACCCGAATTCGATGAGGAGGCCTTAGATCCCCCGCAATTAAAAAACAAAAAGGCCATCCGGTCGGATAGATGACCTCGTGACCAACATAGAGCGGCAAACGACGCCACACATAAGCCAGTACGCGATCCACGCGAGGGCTTGCATCAAAAGGACGGTGCAACCAGATCCATCTACGGGCCACGCAAGCGCGCTCCAGTATGCAATGCAACACAACAAACATCCGAACACCATGGTACACCCAAATACAGGGGTGCCGCACACCCCCTATGTTTCACTGATGAGGTGCTGGACTATGAATTTCTAGATGGATTCAAACCCGTAAACATAGAGGCGTACGATGGAACGACAGACCCTAGGGTCTGGATTGAGGACTACATCCTCCATATCAACATGGATCGAGGAGACGATCTCCACGCCATCAAGTACTTACCCCTCAAGCTCAAAGGGCCAGCTCGACACCGGCTTAAAAGCCTCCCCGAAAACTCCATTGGAAGCTGGGAAGAGATCAAAGACGCTTTTCAGGCAAATTTTCAAGGGACTTATGTTCGACCACAGGATGCAGACGATTTGAGTCATATAACTCAACAGCCCGGAGAGTCAGCCCGAAAGCTTTGGAACAGGTTCCTCACTAAAAAGAACCAAATAGTCGACTGTCCGAACGCTGAAGCCTTAGCAGCTTTCAAGCATAGTGTTTGAGACGAATGGCAACATTAACAAGCCTCAAGACCCGCTTTTGCACAAGCGAAGACAGCTGGTTAGCCCGATGCAGCACCAGCGACCCAAGTACATCCGAAGTCAGGGACAGAAACGGGAAATCACGACGCAGCAAAAACAAGCGCCGGAATAAAGAAGACAGCCCGAAGAGCACAGCGGTAAACGCCGGATTTAGAAGCTCGCGGCCAGGTCAACAAAAGCTGCCCTCCAAAGGCAATAGAGACGAACTGTCCAGCCTAAACAAGATTCTGGATAATATATGCCAGATCCACAGCACCCCCGATATGCCTGCAAATCATACCCATAGAGAATGTTGGGTTTTCAAGCAGTCCGGCAAGCTCAACGCCGAACATAAGGGGCATGATACACCAAGCGAAGACGAGGACGAGCCTCGCAAGCAAAGCACCGGGGAACAGAAGAAATTCCCACCAAAAGTCAAAACAGTCAACATGTTACATGTGATCACTAGTAGAAAAAGGGTCAAACGTGAAGCACATTAGTGTCGGTTTGTATTTGAGCGGGCACTAATGTATACATTAGTGCCGGTTCCAACGGCTAGCCGGGCCGCTTTCATTAGTACCGTTCGTGGCGAACCATTAGCACCGGTTCGTGCCACGGACCGGTACTAATGAGACTGGTGGCAGGATGTTGTCAGACTGGGGCCCCTCCAGCACCTTTAGTATCGGTTCTTGGCACGAACCGGTACTAAAGGTCGTCCTACATAAACCCTTCATCCACCCGAGAGCACGGGCTCGTAACCACCATCGATCGGCCGCACCGTCCTGTCGCTGGCACCACCTTGTGGTGAGCATCTTGTTCATGAAATTTTATATAAAAATTGATGTTTGTGTGATTTGGCTATATAGTTACTCGTATAATTATCTTACCCGTACGTTGTTTGTTATACATATAGTGCCATGGTTTTGATATCCGTCCCCGTCGGCCCTCGTCCTTGTTATGATTCGGATGTGGTATATATATTCTCTTTTAAAACTAGTTGCATTTCGTGTTTTTGAAAAATTATGCCCATCAAGTTGACATAGAAATTTTTTCTAGGAGGTATGTGAACCGGAAATTCCAACCGACCCTATTGTCGAGAGGTTAAATTTAGTTGAAAGAGAAAACGAGTACTTGAAAGAAAAATTGAAAAGAATTGAGGGGGAGAAGATGGAATTGGAGTTGCATGTTGCCGATGTCGTCGATGATCACAAGATCAAGATGGAGAAAATGCGCTTGAAGATTAGAAAGATTAGAAAATATGCCATCGATAGTGAGGCTTGGTATCATTATGCTGTTGGATCCATTGTTACCTTAGTTGCGATCTTGATCGCATTTGTTGTTGCATTTAAATGCTTTAGCTAGAGAGTTATTTGTTTGTTGCATTTAAGTGTTGTATGAACTTTATGTATGAGCTTGTATTAATTTGGTCTATTCGGTGTTGTGTAATGAAGATGAGCTGGCAATGGATGTACGATGACTGATGCTCTCCCCAGTTCGTTGAGGGCGTGCATACTTTTCTGCTTGTGGCTGAGGCAAACAAGCGGGCGGATGGTTTTATGCCTTGGCCATGTGCTGGCTGTAAGAATGGTCACAATTACTCTACATCAAGAACCATTCACGTCCATCTGTTTATGTACGGTTTCATGCCCCACTATAATGTTTGGACCAAGCACGGAGAAAGAGGGGTTATGATGGAAGACAATGAAGAAGAAGAGGACGACGACAGCTATCCTGGCCATGGGTTCCCTCAATACGATGATACAACAATGGGGGAAGAAGCTGAGCCGGTAATGCGGGAAGAAGCTGAGCCGGCAATGCGGGAAGAAGCTGAAGAAGAGGCATCAGATGAGCCCGTTGATGATCTAGGTCGGGCCATTGCCGATGCAAAGAGAAACTGCGCAAGTGATTTGGAGAAGAAGAAGTTGCAGCGCATGTTAGAGGATCACAAAAAATTGTTGTACCTCAATTGCGTAGGTGACAAGAAAAAGCTGGGCACCACACTGGAATTGCTGCAATCGAAGGAAGAGAATGGTGTATCTGACAAGGGATTTGGAAAGTTGCTGGTAATGATAAAGGATATGCTTCCAAAGGACAACGAATTGCCCGAGAGTACGTACGAAGCAAAGAAGGCTGTCCGCCCTCTAGGGTTAGAGGTGAAGAAGATACATGTATGCCCTAATGATTGCATCCTCTACCGCAGTGAGTACGAGGATTTGAACGCTTGCCCGGTCTGTGGTGCATTGCTCTATAAGATCAGCCGCGATGACCCTGGTGATGTCGAGGGCGAGCGCCCCAGGAAGAAGATTCCTGCCAAGGTGATGTGGTATGCTCCTATAATACCACGATTGAAACATTTGTTCCAAAACAAAGAGCATGCCAAGGCGATGCAATGGCACAGAGAAGACTGTAAGAAAGACGGAAAGTTGAGAGTACCCACTGACGGGTCGCAGTGGAGAAAAATCGAAAGAAAGTATGGGAAGGAGTTTGCAGATGACGCAAGGAGCGTATGGTTGGTCTAAGCGCAGATGGCATTAATCCTTTTGGGGAGCAGAGCAGCAAGCATAGCACCTGGCCTGTGACTCTATGTTCGTATAACCTTCCTCCTTGGTTGTGCATAAAGCGGAAGTTCATTATGATGCCAGTGCTCATCCAAGGCCCTAAGCAACCCGGCAACGACATTGATGTGTACATAAGGCCATTAGTTGAAGAACTCTTACAACTATGGAATGGAACAGGTGTATGTGCGTGGGATCAGCACATGCGGGAAGAATTTGACCTAAAGGCGTTGCTGTTCATGACCATCAATGATTGGCCTGCTCTCAGTAACCTTTCAGGACAGACAAACAAGGGATACTGCGCATGCACACACTATTTGGACGATACCGACAGTATATATTTGGCTAATTGTAAGAAGAATGTGTACCTGGGACATCATCGATTTCTTTCGAGCAGGCATCCCGTAAGAAAGAAAGGCAAGCATTTCAAAGGTGAGGCGGATCATCGGACGAAGCCTCGCCACCGTACTGGTGCTGATGTACATGATATGGTCTAGGATTTGAAGGTGGTCTTTGGAAAGGGTCCTAGTGGACAACCTGTTCCGAATGACGCTGACGGACGCGCACCCATGTGGAAGAAGAAATCTATATTTTGGGACCTTCCCTATTGGAAAGACCTAGAGGTCCGCTCCGCAATCGACGTCATGCACGTGACGAAGAATCTTTGTGTGACCCTGCTTGGCTTCTTGGGCATGTATGGGAAGACAAAAGATACACCTGAGGCACGAGAGGACCAGCAACGTATGCACGGAAAAGACGGCATACATCAGGGTCATGCAAGCTACACTCTTACCAAAGAAGAGAAGCAAATCTTCTTTGAATGCCTGCTCAGTATTAAGGTACCGTCTGGCTTCTCGTAGAATATAAAGGGAATAATAAACATGGCAGAGAAAAAGTTCTAGAACCTAAAGTCTCATGAGTGCCACGTGATTATGATGCAACTGCTTCCGGTTGCATTGAGGGGGCTTCTATCGGAAAACGTTCGATTAGCCATTGTGAAGCTATGTGCATTTCTCAATGCAATCTCTCAGAAGGTAATCGATCCAGAAATCATACCATGGTTAGAGAATGATTTGGTGCAATGTCTTGTCAGTTTCGAGTTGGTGTTCCCACCATCCTTCTTCAACATCATGACGCACGTCCTAGTTCACCTATGCGAAGAGATTAACGTTTTGGGTCTTGTATTTCTACACAATATGTTCCCCTTTGAGAGGTTCATGGGAGTCTTAAAGAAATATATTCATAACCGTGCTAGGCCAGAAGGAAGCATCTCCAAGGGCTGTCAAAATGAGGAGGTCATTGAGTTTTGTAGTGACTTTATTCCTGACCTTAAGCCGATTGGTGTTCCTGAATCGCGGCATAAGGGCAGACTGGATGGAAAAGGCACGCTAGGAGGGGAACAAATAATATGTATGGACGGACATTCTCGCACTGAAGCACACTACACAGTTCTACAGAATTCCGCCTTGGTGGCTCCGTATATGGATGAACACAAGAATTTGCTACAGTCCAAACACCCGGAGCGGTCTGATGACTGGATTACACGTGAACAAACCAGGAGTTTCGCCAGCTGGTTGCAGACAGGTACCATGCATGACACCTGTATTGAAGATGACCTGTACTTGCTGTCCCAGTTACCATCTTCGAATATAATGACTTTCAAAGGGTACGAGATAAATGGTAATACATTTTACACGATCGCACAAGATAAGAAGAGCACCAACCAAAACAGTGGTGTCTGCTTTGATGCAGAAACCAAGACGGGAAAGGAAACATACTATGGTTATATACAGGACATATGGGAACTTGACTATCGACGTGGTTTGAAGGTCCCTTTGTTTCAGTGCAAATGGGTCAATATGACACGAGGCAGGGTAACGGAAGACCCGCAGTACGGAATGACAATAGTGGATCTCAACAATCTTGCGTATGCAGACGAACCATTCGTCCTAGCCAATGATGTGGCACATGTTTTCTATGTGAAGGACATGTCTACCCAGCCAAGAAAAAGAAAAGATAAGGAAGCGAATGCATCGTACGATGAGCCAAAGCGGCACATAGTTCTTTCTGGGAAGACAAACATCGTGGGAGTGGATGACAAGACAGACAAGTCAGAAGATGATGAAAAGTTCGATGAAATTGCTCCATTCAAAGTGAATATTGACCCGAGCATCCCGTTAAATGATGAAGATTTTCCATGGTTACCACGCAAAGGGACACACGCGAAGAAAAAGTTTCACACCCAAAGATCTGGGATGTGATCGGCTTCACTATCATCACTTTCTTCTGTGTTTCACACCCAGAAGGGAATCTCTGTAATAGTTAGGGTACTTAATTATGTGTTTTGGCATTTGAAACGCGAAGAAATTTTATGTTCAAACAAATTCTTTCATGCCTTTACTGATTTTTAAAGTTAAATTATTCACAAACTAGTGATTCACACTAATTTCAAATAATTCAAAATTTAAACTATTCAAATTTGAAAACTACGGGCACTAACAGAAATTTTGTAATTTTTTGTACCTAAAGCAAAAATATTCACAAAGAAACACTAAATACACAAAAAAACAACTCAAAAATAAATAAAGCAAAAAAATAAGAAAAAGCCCGCCTACTAGGCCAGAGCGGCATGCATACGACTAGAAACCCAACCTGTTGTTGGGCCAGGATGCAGGCCCGCAAAGGCCCAGTAGGCCAACAGGGCAGCACAGAACATGTAGGCCCAGTAGGCCTGCTTTGGAGAGGAGCTCGAGAGAGCTACCGCACGGGGGTTTATAAACCAGTGCGGTCGCCCCTCGGCTAGCGAGGTGGGACTAAACTTGCGCACCGCACCTGCGCCAGCGCACCCCCTTTAGTACCGGTTCGTGGCACCAACCGGTACTAAAGTGGGGCCTTTAGTACCGGTTGGAACCACCAACCGGTACTAAAGGGGGTGCGGTTCCCGTCGCTTGGCCTGGCCAAAACAGGCCTTTAGTCCCAGTTGGTGGCTCCAACCGGTACTAAAGGTGCCTTCTATTTATACAACACTTACAACAATTTCATTCTCCCTCTGTTTATTCCTCTGTTTCCCCATTGAAGCACCGCCCGTGCGCCCCGATCGATCGACACCGTCGCCGTCGCCGCCCCCGTCCCCGTCGCCGCCCCCGCCCCCGTCGCCGCCCTTGTCTCCGTCGCCGACCCGGGCTCGTCCCCGTCGCACCGTCCCCGCG
>NC_041392.1:692354068-692390925 GCF_002162155.2 Triticum dicoccoides | reverse complement strand
TCGCCCCACTGTGAGCTCTCCCCCTCTAACCCCTCTCCCTCGCCCCCGGCGGCCACCATGGGCGCCGCCCCTCCCCGAGCCCATACACACACACAAGCATGATGAACACACACACACACACACACACGTACATATGTATGAATTAATGCATGTATATATTAGTATATATGTATTTTGTATGTTTAATTAGTTTAGATTTTTTAGATTATTATTTTTTCACTAGTATATATGTATGAATTCATGTTAGATGGATATAATTAGTGTTTAATTAGTATGGAAATTTTTTATATAATGTTGTTTTTCAGTTTTTTAATGGATGTATAAAAGTTGTGTTTTCTGTTTTTAGTGTTAGATGCTTAATTAGTATGAAATAGAATATAGAATTTTGACATATGCAATGATAGCATAATTAGTGTTATATAGAAATGTAAGAAATTTTTGTTATCAAAATCCAATCATTAAAAAAATGTTACTTTTTGCGGGCATATAGCTAGTATTTGTTCCCGACGATGACCGGCCCGCATCCTCGCCGTCGACCCGTCCGTGACAACGTCCGACTGAACCATGTCTGGGACTGGGCTCCGCCGGGCTAGCACTAGGAGGTGCTGCCTGGAGGGGCGCGCCGCTTGATGAGGAACCCGGCCCCGGGTCCCGTCGTCGACCCTGATCTCGTTTGGTGGCATTCGCATGGGCCAGTTTCAGTGCGGAGGGAGCCAGCCCCGCCGGAGGTCGTACGTCGCCGTGTCAGGGAGGAGGACGAGCATGTCCATCGCTACATGGTTGTGTTAGAGGGCGGCAGGTTCTCCAATACCTGGCAGTTTCTTCAGGGATCTCACTTCAGCTATGATCCTGTGAGGGTTCCTTCTCTTTGGGTGTCAACCGCCCGCGCCGTAGGAACCGCGAGTGTCCTAGATTCTTCTTTAGTATTCGATCTTTAATTAGCTACCTAGCCAGTGATGTATTCGAGATTATATCTATTATTTGAGATGATGTATTCGAGATAATATCTATTATTCGAGACGATGTATTCGAGATTATATCTATTATTCGAGACGATGTAATTTGAATACTAAATTGTTTTATATTTCTTTTGGCATAGTTAAATAAAAGCTATGGCAGACAATACCGACAGAGAGGGAGAATAGACCATGTTCGATATAATATGCGGGCCAGATGATGATCAGAATGAAGAAGATTATGACGGCTCCGAATTTCTAAACAACACCGGAGAGGGTGATATGATATTCGATCGCGACGACCGAATTGATGAAGTCATGACCGGCGAGGTATATATATTTATATAAGCAGGCATCTGGTGATCATCACATGTTTTAAATGAGTTGAAGATATATTAACGAATCGATCTTTCTTCTTTCAGCCATCCGGATCGAGCAAATCTTCAGGCAACAGGACAAAATGAGGCCCGAACAAAAAGTTGAAGGAGGGCCTAAAGTATAATATCGAGGCAATCAAACCTAATGGCGAACCATTAGCACCTAAGAAGATTGCGGACAAATTCGTTCATCAGTGCGGAGTTCTTGTGAAGGACCAACTCCCGATCTCCCTTCAAGAATGGAGAGAGCCAGCAAAGCCACGTCCAGATCTTACTTTTGTCGACGACAGACAAAAAAGTCTGCTTTGGGATACTCTCATGGAACATTTCACCCTACCAGATCATTTCACAGAAGCAGATGTGCATAAAGTCAAGGACGCTACTTTTAGGAAGATGGCGGTTGCATTCAAGAACCACAAGAATCGTGAATGGGACAAGTACGTCAAGGGAGGAAGGAAGACTCCAGTATTCGAGGGAACACTAGAGAATCAAAGTGCTCATTGGGACGATTTCGTGAAATTCAAGGATTCAGAATTAGCTAAGGAACGGTCGAGAATAAACAAGAAGAATGTCGAAAAAAAGGATAAGTTCCATAAGCTGGGGCCAGGTGGCTACGCGGTGGCAATGCCTAAGTGGGATAAGTCTGAGAAAGAGATGGAGGATGCAGGTGTCACTCCGGTTACTAAGAGCTGCCCCCCAGGTGCAGGACTTGGTTCTATGCGCATGGGGGGGAGTTGGACCCAAAGACAGGCAAAGTTTCGATGAAGGCATATCTGAACGGAGCCGATGATAATATACTTGTTGCAATAGAAGAGGCTCGAACGGGGGTGTTCCAGCCCAACAGAGAGAATGACGAGCTTACGCGTGCCCTGGGAAATCCTGAACACCCGGGAAGAACATGAGGCAAGGGCGCTATTCCGTGGTATGAGGGGTTTTCGGACTGGAACACCGACTACAGAACCCGTGCGAGAAGGAAGATTGCGGAGGAGAAGTAGGGGAAGATGGAGGAGGAGAAGAGGAAGCTGGACTATGAACGCCTTCAAGGCCTAGAATCAGCGCAGGCGGACTTGGTAGTCAAATTCCAGCGGCAGCAGGAGCAGATCGACTCACTTAGCCAGCAAAGGGGGTCTCACCAGCTGCAGCAGCTAGTGGATGATCCAGCATTGGATACCACCGCCCCATCCATGCCGAGAAGCAGCGTGGGTTCCGCCCTATTTGACGCAATGCTGGATAGATACCCCGTAGATGACATCGCGGAGAACACTAACTGCGAGCTACACTTCAAAATTAAGAACATATCCTTGAAGGTGGCGGACGGCGTTGCTTATACAAACTCCCCTGATGCAACCTTCCATTGCAACCCGATTCCAGCAGGCTATGCTCGTGTCGTGGTTGATGAGGTGATGGACCAATATTCGGGGCTAGAGATTGACATTCCTGGAGGTGACGAGGAGCACACACTCGGAGATGCCAAACATCGTATCATCCTATGGAGAAAGGATTGCATCATCTTTCGAAGGCCACCGACACCGTGTCACCCGACTCCTCGTCGAAGTCCGCCACCGAGTCAGCAGACTCCCGCTCCTCCAAGTCCACGAACGCGTGATGCCACTCCTCCTCCTCCTCCAAGTCCGGCAAAGTGTCAGGCCACTCCTCCTCCAAGTCCGACACAGCGTCAGACGTCCACTCCTCCTCCAAGTCCGGCACAACCTCAGGCCACTCCTCCTCGTCCAACTCAGCCCCGTCAGCCGTCTCCGCCGCCTCAGCGATCGCAGAAGAGACACCCTGCAGCTATGGTGCGTAGCGGTACGAGTCGAGGTCATAGTACAGGAAGTACAGGCGGAGGCAAGCGATATAAATATGGTCCAAACCTCACTACTCCTCTTCCTGAGAGGGCTTACGACAGGACTGAGGAGCAAACCAATGCCATAGTGCGGGCAGAAGTCAACACCCATTTTGGACCGAAACCGCCACCGCCACCAAGGGAGAAAGTGCCTGTGGAAGTAGTTGACCACTTCATTTGTATGGCTCAACCACCAGCTCCTAAGCCTGTTGACACAGACTATGAGCGCCACATTAGGAAGTTACATCAACAACGTCTACAGAAGGAGGCGAGCTCGAGCTCGAGCAAACAACAAGCAGCTGTCAAAAAATGCGGGAAAACCGTTGCCCAGCTGGGAGAACAGGCGGCGCAATCGATCCACCCGTTTGTTGTGCCGCCAACAACATGTGACAGTACGCGCGCCCAATATTATTGTGGGCAAACAGTTTATGTTCCCGAGGTGGCCGATGTGGTAATAACCCAGGAGCATATAATGCAGGCTGAAACTCTCAACATCACTGTTGGACAACTCCTCGAGATCGAGGACATGCCTGTGCTTACAAGGGAGGAAATAAAACGGAAATATGCCCGGGGCCAACCTTTGGTCAAGCCAGAAGAGGTCAAGAAGCTCTCAATGAGAATGTATGAATTGCATAAATGGTACATGGACATTACCAAGAGATCCGATCGAGAGTCCCTCATGGTGCAAGTCAAGAAGGATCATTACTACCATCAGAAACATGTGACCGTTGAGTATGCTTAACTGTTTCAGTTATACAATCAAGACGCTCTCGACAAATCTATTGTCAGTTGCTATTGTCTGTAAGTGATTTCTTTCTGTAATTTAAGTCTCAAGCTAGCTGTAGTGATCCTTTTGATCAATCATTACCTGTAATAATCCTCACTATATTATTTTCTGAGGTATTATGCAGGATGAAGATGTATAAAATGAGAAAAGGTGGACGCTATGGCATTGGGTTCATTGACCCAAACACCGTTAATGAATACACATGGAAAATAAACAAGCATCATGAAAAGCAGGTAGAGGACAGCATGCTAGAGTTCTTGAAGCGCCTCAAATACAATGAAGATATACTACTTCCTTACAACTTCCAGTGAGTCACACTTTCTTGTACTACAAATTCTCTGTTTTTGCCTACTAGCTAGCTACATGATTTTGCTTACATATGCCCGCTTAATTAAGACATGCAAACGTGTGTGCATGCAGATTTCACTGGATCTTGTGTATCATTAAAGTTGACGCCGGAACAGTTGAAATACTGGACTCACTACTCAAAGCAAATAGTGACTATAACATCTTGTTTGGGATAGTCAACAGGTAATTTCAATCATTATTAACTATATATCTCGGCCTATTTAGTTCGTCATTTCATGATATGAACTATTTAATAACCCCTTTATTCATTTTCTTTGTCGGCGGGCAGGGCTTGGGCAAGGTTCATCAGCATCACGGAAGGCGAATGGAAACGACAGCTGAAATGGTTTCGACCCAAGGTAAGTAATTAAGTAGTACTAGTAATTATCATGCTTGATTAATTATTATCTGATCAAATTAAATTCCATTCTCGTAATAAAGGCCCTGAAGCAGGCACAGGGGACTGATCTGTGTGCATTCTATGTTTGCGAGAACATTCGCATGATGGCGTCCGAAAGGAGCAGATCTCAAAGACAGGAATGGGTACGCTTGTCAGAACACTATTCAACATTTTTACACCATTATCGATATCTAGTCACACAACTAATACACATGCATATTGATCTCCTTCTTAACAGTTCAAAGAGGTGCGGGACAAGCTCCTAGAAACAGAGCGCGTAGAAGCACTTCAAGAGGAAATAACGGGATTTTTGCTCGACCAGGTCATAAATCCAAACGGAGAATACTATTACCCGCTACCGCCCCCATCGACCAGGTCATGAACCACTTCCAATTGTCATCGTGCTCCGAAGACACCAATTAGGCTAATGCCACTGACTCCGAAGGCAACATGCATATGTAGGAGAAATTGTATATACCTATACATGTGTGTATGTGTGAATTAATATGGTGGTTTGTGAGACATTGATGATATATATATGATTGGTTCTACAAGAAATTCTATTTATATATATATATATGCATAACATGTACAATGTGTAGTATCGTAAAATACCAGCAAACGAAAAAGAATTAAAATGGAAAACACAAAATTAAATGAAAAAGAAATCATAAAACCAAAAAAAAACCCAAACATTTTAGTACCGGTTGGTGTTACCAACCGGTACTAAAGGGCTCCCGGCCCCCAGAGCTGGCTCGTGCCACGTGGTTGCCCTTTAGCACCGGTTCGTGCTGAACCGGTACTAAAGGGGGTGGGGGGCTTTAGTTCATGTTAGGGCCGGTCACCGTCAAACGTCGGTCAACCAAAGCTCGAGCTCAAGCGTGATACGTCTGCAACGTATCTATAATTTTTTATTGTTCCATGCTATATTATATTCTGTTTTGGACATTATTGGGCTTTATTATACACTTTTATATTATTTTTGGGACTAACCTATTAACCGGAGGCCTAGCCCAGAATTGCTGTTTTTTTGCCTATTTTAGGGTTTCACAGAAAAAGAATATCAAACAGAGTCCAAACGGAATGAAAACTTCGGGAACGTGATTTTCGGAACGAACGCATCCAGAGGACTTTGACCCTAGCAGATACAGAGCCAAAACCCTAATTCCACCATCGTAACTTTCTGTATCCACGAGATCCCATCTTGGGGCCTGTACCGGAGCTCCGCCGGAGGAGGCATCGATCACGGAGGGCTTCTACATCAACACCATAGCCCTTCCGATGAAGTGTGAGTAGTTTACCTCAGACCTACGGGTCCATTGTTATTAGCTAGATGGCTTCTTCTCTCTTTTTGGATCTCAATACAAAGTTCTCCCCCTCTCTTGTGGAGATCTATTCGATGTAATCTTCTTTTGCGGTGTGTTTGTTGAGATCGATGAATTGTGGGTTTATGATCAAGTTTATCTATGAACAATATTGGAATCTTCTCTGAATTCTGTTATGTATGATTGGTTATCTTTGCAAGTCTCTTCGAATTATCAGTTTGGTTTTGCCTATTAGATTGATCTTTCTTGCAATGGGAGAAGTGCCTAGCTCTGGGTTCAATCTAGCGGTGTCCTTTCCCAGTGATAGTAGGGGCAGCAACGCACATATTGTATTGCTGCCATCGAGGATAACAAGATGGGGTTTATTTCATATTGCATGAGTTTATCCCTCTACATCATGTCATCTTGCTTAAAGCGTTACTCTGTTCTCTTGAACTTAATACTCTAGATGCATGCTGAATAGCGGTCGATGTGTGGAGTAATAGTAGTAGATGTAGGCAGGAGTCAGTCTACTTGTATCGGACGTGATGCCTATATACATGATCATACCAAGATATTCTCATAACTATGCTCAATTCTGTCAATTGCTAAATAGTAATTTGTTTACCCACCGTGAATACTTATGCTCTCGAGAGAAGCCACTAGTGAAACCTATGGCCCCGGGTCTATCTTCCATCATATTAATCTCTCAATACTTAGTTATTTTTATTTCCTTTTATTTTACTTTGCATCTTTATCATAAAAACATCAAAAATATTATCTTATCATATCTATCAGATCTCACTCTCGTAAGTTACCGTGTAGGGATTGACAACCCCTTATCACGTTGGTTGCGAGGATTTATTTGTTTGTGTAGGTGCGAGGGACTCATGCGTGGCCTCCTACTGGATTGATACCTTGGTTCTCAAAAACTGAGGGAAATACTTACGCTACTTTGCTGCACCACCCTTTCCCCTTCAAGGGAAAACCAACGCAAGTGCTCAAGAGGTAGCAAGAAGGATTTCTGGTGCCGTTGCCGGGGAGGTCTACGCAAAAGTCAACATACCAAGTACCCATCACAAACCCTTATCTCCCGCATTACATTATTTGCCATTTGCCTCTCATTTTCCTCTCCCCCACTTAACCATTGTCGTTTTATTCGCCCTCTCTTTCTCTATCCGCCCTCTCTTTCTCTATTTGCCTCTTTTTGCCTGTCTCTTGTTTGCTCGTGTGTTGGATTGTGTGCTCGTCAGTATGGCTAGTCCCTTATCTTCTCCGTTGTCTCCTGAAAATGAAGTTCTTAATTTTAAGCAAAGGGAAGGAGAAAACCTAAAAGACGCTTGGTATAGAATTTGCAATGCTCAAAATAGATCCACCTGGAAACAATCTACTTCTATTCTTCTTTGCAATTTTTATGTAGGTGCTATTCCTTGGCATAGATATGTCCTTGATACCATTACCAGAGGGAACTTCTTGGGTAGGCACACTTTTGATTCTTATAATGCTATGATAGATTTGTTTGGCTCACCCCCTCTTTTTGTTAATGGAACTATGTTAACTTTGGAGCATGTAATGCAAAAGCTTGAAATTATTGAAAATAAAGTTGCTACCGTTGAGTTAATTGAAAATTTTGATAAAAAGATCCACAACCAAATTACCCAATATGGATCTAAAGTAGAGTAACTTTGAAAAATATTAAAGAGAAGGAACCTATAGTTAATGAAAGAATAAATCATGATTCCACTAGAATCGATAAACTTGAGGGTATCATTGCCAAGCTTATGTATGTTCCTAAAAATAAGGGTGAATCCTCTAGCAAAGAAACCACAGATCTTATATCTATAAGTATTCATCCTAATCTTTTCACTACCATTAAGGAACCATTTGCCACTAATGATTTTTTCGATTCTATGCCTAGAAGTTTGATTATTGATAAAAGGAAAGAAACCCCTAAAGGTGATAGATGTCTCATTAAAGAATTACCAATTAAAGATACCTAAATATATCGTTGCTTTTATGCCTAGCTAGGGCGTTAAACAATAGCGCTTGTTGGCAGGCAACCCAATTTTATTTTTATTCCTTTCTTTTTGCTCCTGTATAGTACTCCCTTTGTAAACAAATATAAGAGTGTTTAGATCACTATTTTAGTGATCTAAACGCTCTTATATTTCTTTACGGAGGGAGTAATAAATAATTTATATAGCCTCTGTTTTAGTTCTGTTTTTTGTGTTTAATTAGTGTTTGTGCCAAGTAGAACCGTTGGGAAGACTGGGGGAAAGTCTTTTTAATCTTGCTGTAAATAACAGAAACTTTAGCGCTCACGATAACTGCTGCCATTTTTATTTGGAAAGTGATATTTAGTTAATTATTTTTGAAGATGATTAATAGAAAAATTCCTCACGTCCATAAATTTATTTTAGAATTTTTGGGGTTCCAGATCTTGCGTTAGCTACATATTACTACAGACTGTTCTGTTTTTGACAGATTCTATTTTTCGTGTGTTGTTTGTTTATTTTAATGAATCTATGGCTAGTAAATTAGTTTATAAACCATAGAGAAGTTGGAATACAGTAGTTTAACACCAATGTAAATAAATAATGAGTTAATTACAGTACCTTGAAGTGGTGTTTTGTTTTCTTTCGCTAACAGAGCTCACGAGATTTTCTACTTTAAGTTTTGTGTTGTGAAGTTTTCAAGTTTTGGGTAAAGATTTGATGGATTATGGAACAAGGATTGGAAAGAGCCTAAGCTTGGGGATGCCCATGGCACCCCCAAGATAATCTAAGGACACCTAAAAGCCAAAGCTTGGGGATTCCCAAAAAGGCATCCCCTCTTTCGACTACTTCTATCGATAACTTTACTTGGAGCTATATTTTTATTCACCACATGATATGTGTTTTGCTTGGAGCGTCTTGTATTTTTTGAGTCTTTATTTGTTATTTCTCCACAATGATACTTGCTGCACACACCTTTTTGATAGAGACACACACGATTCAGAAATTATTAGAATACTCTACGTGCTTCACTTATATCTTTTGAGTTATATAGTTTTTGCTCTAGTGCTTCACTTATATCTTTTAGAGCACGGTGGTAGATCTGTTTTATAGAAACCTTTGTTCTCTCATGCATCACTTAGATTATTTTGAGAGTCCTACAAAACAGCATGGTAATTTCCTTTAATTATTTTAGGCATTCAAGATTAATAATAATATTTTTCTTATGAGTGTATTGAATACTATGAGAAGTTTGAAACTTGATGATTGTTTTGAGATATGGAGATGGTGACATTAGAGTCGTGCTAGTTGAGTAGCTATGAATTTGTGAAATGTTTATGTTGAAGTTTTTGATTCCCGTAGCATGCATGTATGGTGAACCGTTATGTTAAGAAGTCGGAGCATGATGTATTTATTGATTGTCCTCCTTATGAGTGGCAGTCGGGGACGAGTGATGGTCTTTTCCTACCAATCTATCCCCCCTAGGAGCATGCGCGTAGTACTTTGCTTAGATAACTAATAGATTTTTGCAATAAGTATGTGAGTTCTTTATGACCAATGTTGAGTCCATGGATTATACGCATTCTCACCCTTCCACCATTGCTAGCCTCTCTAATACCGCGCACCTTTCGCCGGTATCATACACCCACCATATACCTTCCTCAAAACAGCCACCATACCTACCTATCATGGCATTTCCATAGCCATTCCGAGATATATTGCCATGCAACTTTCCACCGTTCCGTTTATCATGACATGCTCCATCATTGTTGTCGTGGAATTGTCACGGTAGATGTCCTTAGTGTCAGGACTTAGTCGCGAGGCCAACACATCTATGCGGTAGCTTGAAGGGGTTGGTCGGAATCGAGAGACGCACGGCGGATCAACACACGAGACAAGGGTTTAGACAGCTTCGGGCCCTGGGAAACATCATCCGGTAACAACCCTACATGCTGTGTGTGGCTAGGTCTCATTATGATCATGAGGGAGTCGGCGGTAGGCCGGCTCTTGTGTCTAGCCCTAGAGATTGTTTCTTGTTGCTTGTCCCTCTTTGGGGAGCCCTGCCCCTCCTTATATAAGTTAGAGGGGCGGGTTACATGTGGAGTCCTAGTAGGACTAGGATTAGTCTATCTTCTCTTACAAGTTGATTACAAGTCCGGGTCTTGCTTCCTCGTAAGGGAGATATTCCTCATGCCTTTCCTCTTAAGCCGGCCTACCATAACGTAGCCGGCCTTCTGGGCCTTGAGCCTCTTGGGCCCCCGGGTCTTGTCGCTCCTTTGATCCGCTTGCCAGGTCACCCATAAGTCGCCAGGCTCGGGCAGGTCACTTAGTGAGTCGTCCAGTCAGGGCGGGTCATTGGTGAGTCGCCAAGTCCAGCCGGGTTATACACCTGGCCGGGTCATACCGCGGGGTATATCCCCGACATTAGCCCCCAAGTTTAATTTGGATTTATCCATGTTAAACTGATCTGCAACATAAACACAAGAACAAATTGACAGGTTGCACTCCGGGTTAAATATTCTTGTAAGCCGGCACTTGATCATTCTTAAGTCCTTGTCATCTCCTCCTTCTAGAAAATCCGGGTCAATGGACCAACTTCGTAGTCAATTTGCTTGTAGAAGAAATATTGTAAATAAAGCATCCATTTGAGTCGGCCTTCAATGCTCTGACTAGACAAAAATATTGGTCTTCAAATATTCAACTTATATTCAGCCGACTTGAGATATAAAACTTGCCGGTTTATGATTACCAAAATTGCTGGGTTATAAAGAGATGATGCCGAGTCGTAATTTTCGCCGACGCCGGTTTATGATTTTTGCAGACACCGGGTCAATCTGATTTACTCAAACTGAAAATTAGAAGATATTTCTCCCTTATATCCATAATACCTATAGCCCCCAAGGGCCAGTTTAATCAGCATGAATAAGCCGGACTTATCACCATGGCTTTAAATGAAATCCAGTTGTGTAGCCCCCATGAGTCGGCTATAGTCATAGTAGTGTAGCCGGGTCATCCTAGAATTGTCTTAAGCAAAGAGCAATATGCATTAGCCCCCAAGTGTCGGGTCATTATGTAATAATGAGCAGGGACTTTGTAAATATGATGATGTAAATTTGAGTAGTAACATGTAGCCCCCAAGGGCCGACTTAGTAAGTAGTAACGTGTAGCCCCCATCCTGAGGCTTGAACCCACGTCCACAAGGTTAAGAGCTTTATGCTTTACTAATTGAGCAGTGGATCCTTCAATATATAATGGAATAAGGCTTGTGTATCTTGAATTTTAACAGGAGCAATTGGTAGCCCCCATGAGCCGGCTCATTACAATGGGATGAGTCGGGTCTTCAATAAGGCCAATAAAAATGACTTTGCATTACCCCCAAGTGTCATGGTGCATGCTTGCAGCGACATTAGACTTGCGTATTTGATGTAACCTCAACTTGAATAATGTAGCCCCCAAGTGCCGGGTCGTAAGCCTGCAGCGATTCGGGACTATTTCCTCCATTGTAAAATAAATCATGCCCATTGATAAAGATAATAGGTGTGGCGCTAAAGCGACTTTGAAAACCTCAATCATAATACTGGTTATTGATAATCATAATAGAAATCCAGCCATGTTGGCTATTCAAAATTTGAATAATATAATCCAGTATGAAAACCTCAATCATTCATTATCATCATTGAAAATCCAGCCATGTTGGCTATTTAAAGAATTCAAATACCTTATCTGTTGACAAGTAAATTCGGAGTTTAAATACCCAGCGGCTCTTGGCCGATGGCGATTCAATACGGCTTCATTGTAAACCGGAATTTTGATGACCCGGCGGCTTATAGCCTTTTGAGAAAAATCCAGAACAGATAATCATTTTGAAGCATCAACTTTGGTAACGAGCTTGAACTTAATCCTTTACATGTCATATTTCTGCAAATCCTGCAGAGAATTTAAACAACATATGCCCTGGCGACTTAGCGTCAAAACCAGGGAGGGTCATAATATCTCACATATAACTACTGTGATATTGAATTTGTACTGCCGACTTACATAACCTGTGCAGTAAGGGTGATAACCCAATCCTTAGAAGCCAATGCTTCCACATAGATGATGATTGTCATAAACTGGCGACTTATAGTCAAAAGTCAAGTCGGGCTAAGCATAAAACACTTATATATATTTGAGATATAATCCCAAAAAGGTCTCAAGTTAAGTAATTGTGGCTGCAATAAACTTTACTAGAGACAGAATAAAACTTTTTGAGGCTTCTGATTCGGATACGATCAGTAAACCGTTCCAAAGGGGTTAAGCTAAGATTCGAATACGATCATATAGCCCCCAGTGGCTTTGGCGATGCCGATCAAGAGGGTATCGACAGCTATGTTCTCTTTGGTTCGAATACGACCTATGTTTGAACAGGAAGCCCCCAAATGACCTTGAGAGTTGTTTAACGACGTTGATCCGAATACGATCCACGTCGATTCCCAAAGGGGTTGAGCTATGATTCAGATATGATCAAGAAGCCCCCAAGTAGGTTCGGCAGTTTGCCAATCAAAAGGGTATCGACAGCTATGTTCTCTTTGGTTCGAATACGACCTATGTTTGAACAGGAAGCCCCCAAGTGACCATATAAATTTTGGCATTGCGCCGATCAAGAGGGTATTGATAGCTATGCTCGATGAGCAGGAAGCTCCCAAGTGATCATAATAAGATAAGCCGTAAGGCAGGATATCCAAGTTTGAACCGCGCATCATGGCAGCAAGTTCTTTTGGAAACCTTTAATTTTTCTGGGAACTCGAACTTGCGAGAGATTTAAATCTTTTTGAATCGGAACTTTAAACCGGATTTTAAGGACTTCAAAACTTTGTCAGAGACAAATTTACCTTGAGCCGGATTTTGAACCGGATTTGATAGCTTCAAAGCCTTGCGGGAGAGAGATGTCTCTTGAGCTATATTTTAAACCAGAATCTTCGTTTTGAGCCGGAAATTTTTTGGACGACCTTTAAATATTCGCCAATAAAGAGTAGCCTCTGGGGCTGGGTTATCTTCCCTTCAATAACCCGGAGTTCTTGAATTCATTGAAACCAGCTAATTTTGCCGAGCCATACCATTGTAGCCCCCGAGTCTCAACATGACTCGAAGAGTTGGCTTGAGATTCTCCATATTTGACCATAGCAGAAGGTGTATATCATTGGCGTTGATAACGCGATGTGAATCCACAAAAGGTTGAGGTGACTGCGGCGGGTTATAAATGATCCCGTATGAGCCGTGTCAACAACTCGGCCAATGGTTCCTTCCAACTGGTTGTTTGAAGTTTAACCAAACTGTAGTGGCTGCGATTTGTGCACCTGCCCATTAAGCCATCCAGTGTAGACGGCGGCTGATAGTACATGATAATTTGCGTCCAATTTGTTGGAAAAAACCGGCTTCCCAAGCAGTGACTTGCTCATACTTAATAAACAGCTCATGCAGACAGGTGCAGCCCGATGTGTTCATGTAGACCAGGTCGCGAGACACGGACGGTAAAGATGACTGTAACATCAGAGGCGGCATATACAGATGAACCGCCATGGCGTTGTAAGGCGGTGCGGACGGGTAAGTTGTCTTCCTTGTTGTAAGCCGGCGCGGACGGGCGAGTTGTCTGTGGCCTTGTACGCCGGTGCGGTCGCGAGAGAGGGCCACGACATTGTAAGCCGGTGCGGGAGTCCATTGAGTAACGACAATCACCGGTGCCGAATGCTGTTGGCTCGCCTCCATCTCCATGGTATAATGCCACATTGTAATGAATAATTCTCCTGCATATAAAATATAGTAGGGCAAAGTAGTTTTGCTTGGAAGAATTAAGATATACTTAAAAATAAATAGGGTAAATAGCACCTG
Source organism: Triticum dicoccoides (assembly GCF_002162155.2). Taxonomy (NCBI): domain Eukaryota; kingdom Viridiplantae; phylum Streptophyta; class Magnoliopsida; order Poales; family Poaceae; genus Triticum; species Triticum dicoccoides. The sequence continues at coordinate 692,377,048 of NC_041392.1, read as the reverse complement.
GCATTTGTTGGATGAATGAGTATCATAATACTTGCAGCACTGTCCAGGCCTGCCCTGGGTCTCCTGTGACTATATAGTAGTGAAAATTCCTCCGAACTTGAAGTGAGTAGTAGAAATATGTGTAGGGCCTCAGGACCTGGCCACTTGACTTTTCATCCAACCAAATCTCCACTTATCTCTTTATTCTCTTTGACAGGGGAGCGCACGGGAGTAAAAGCCTTGGGCGGCCGGTGGCCATAGCCCATAGCAGAAGGGCGCTAGACACGGCAGCTCCGGCGGAACCAACAGGGCCGCGGTGGTTCGACAGTGAGGCCGCAGCGGCTCGACGGAGTCCATCTCATTCATGGTGGTTTTGAGGAAATCAAACAAAGGGGCAGCTCACAACCGGGAGGCGTCAGGGCGGCATAAAGCCACTCTGGCAAGGGCGAATCATCACTGCGGACATGAGCTTGCGCGGTGGTGGTGTGGAGTAAAATTGTGGCGACTTGGGTCGCGGCCATACTTGGCGACTCAACCAAGGCACAAGGTAATGTCGCGGCCTCAGCAGCAGAACTGCAGAAGCGGTCAGCGTTTTTGAGATGGACAATAGTGTTCTGCAGCAGGAGCGGCCGACGGCTCGAGGAACGGCAAGTCACGGCGGCGGCAACTGACGGGACATCGAAGGCGGCTCTAGGCGCGGATGACGGAGGCAAGCCAGGCGGCCGGTCAGCTGAGGAGAGAGCGAGAGACGGTTTAAGACCGCAAGCCCAGGAGGCTCAGAAACAGCGCAGCGAAAACGGGGTCGTAGGGGCGACGTAGTCCCACCGGTGAGGCAAAGGTTTGCCGGAGATTTTGACGAAGGCGAGGCGAGGTTGCACGAGGTCGATCCGCAGACCCGGCGGCCAGGCCGGTGAGGCTCGAGGCGGACGGCATCCGTGTCCATACCTACGATCCAATCCTCTTCCGGGTTGCGGTCTGTATGCACACCCCCTTTTTTTAGCAGATATGTGTGGTATTACTGCAAAAACTGTATGTTGATTGCAGTTTATCTGAACATTTCCGGCGGCTATCCTCCCCTGATGCAGTACTTAGTAGCTATGCATGTGATCGTTCCATCAAAAACTGCCAACACACATGTCCTGATAATATAGCTGACTAATTGACTTGATCAAAAACTTCCAGCAAGGGAGACCGGCAACGGGCGGCTCGCAGCGGACGCAAGGCGGAGGCGTGCAGCTCAACGCGAGGTCCGCGGCGAGGGTTGCCACAGCGGCTCAAAAAGCTAGCGATTCAGCGGAAGCGGCTAGTCCAGGAAGCGAAACGGCCCCGTGCAGCAGCTTGAGGTGGCTCGAGGCCGCAACGGCGCCTTGGAAGCGGGCGGCTCATGGTCATTCAGGCGAAGGTGATTTGAGCGAAGGTCGGCTCGATGTGTCAGCCTCGGCCAGAGAACCAGGCAGCAGCAATTTAATCACAGTCGTGAAGGTAGGCGGCGCTCGAGGTCAGCAGTTCCAAGGTGTATGAAGGCGGCGGCTCAGGGGCGGCGCCCCGACGGACATAAGCCCGAGGCGCGGGGCGGCTCTCTACGGGGGGCGAGGCCATGTCAATGGCGACTTAGAAACAGGCGACGGAGGTTGTGGCCGGCTCAGGGCGTAGTACGACGGTGGCTCCTGCAGCCGGTCTACGGCGGCGATGGTGACTCAAGGCAGAGGGCGAGTCAGTTTGGTGGCGGCTCAATGAAAGTGCATGAGCCGGAGAGATTTCGGCGAGTCCGAGATGGAGTGTGCGCGCCCAGGCGAGCCCGAGGCAAACACCAAGTCTTGCTTTCCCTTTTTTCAATCTTCTCTGATGAACTTCTAGTCCGTGTAAATCCTTCCATGTACATCCCAGCTAGGAAGCAGGGGCTTGACCGGGCGGCCACTCAGCAAATTTAACAGAGGCTCTCCAAGGTTCACCGCAACGGCCGGTCACAACAGCCATATTTTCAACATAGCAGATACTGATTCGTCTTTTGACTCGGCGGATCGCCGGATCATGATCAACCATCGCACTGCAAGCAACCCTAAATTTCATCGAAGGCAGATCTCGCGGATTGCAAACGTAGACCCTTTCCAAACAGGTTCTTCTTCATCCGAAAATTCACGAACTTCTCGAAACCTTGGTAAAAGATCCCTCCAAGAACTCAACACTACCGTGCACAGGCCCCACGGTGGGCGCCAACTGTCGTGGAATTGTCACGGCAGATGTCCTTAGTGTCAGGACTTAGTCGCGAGGCCAACGCATCTATGTGGTAGCTTGAAGGGGTTGGTCGGAATCGAGAGACGCTCGGCGGATCGACACACAAGACAAGGGTTTAGACAGCTTCGGGCCCCGAGAAACATCATCCGGTAACAACCCTACATGCTGTTTGTGGCTAGGTCTCATTATGATCATGAGGGAGTCGCCGGTAGGCCGGCTCTTGTGTCTAGCCCTAGAGATTGTTTCTTGTTGCTTGTCCCTCTTTGGGGAGCCCTACCCCTCGTTATATAAGTTAAAGGGGCGGGTTACATGTGGATTCCTAGTAGGACTAGGATTAGTCTATCTTCTCTTACAAGTTGATTACAAGTCCGGGTCTTGCTTCCTCGTAAGGGAGGTATTCCTCACGCCTTTCCTCTGAAGCCGGCCTACCATAACGTAGCCAGCCTTCTGGGCCTTGAGCCTCTTGGGCCCCGGGTCTTGTCTCTCCTTTGATCCGCTTGCCAAGGCACCCATAAGTCGCCAGGCTCGGGCGGGTCACTTAGTGAGTCATCCAGTCAGGGCGGGTCATTAGTGAGTCGCCAAGTCCAGCCAGGTTATACATCTGTCCGGGTCATACCACGGGGTATATCCCCTACAATTGTCATATTGCTTTGCATGATCATGTAGTTAACATTTATGTTGTGGCATAGCCACCGTTCATAATTCTTTCATATAAGCCACTCATGCATCACTGATATCCCGGTACACCGCCGGAGGCATTCATATAGAGTCATACTTTGTTCTAGTATCGAGTTGTAATCATTGAGTTGTAAATAAATAGAAGTGTGATGATCATCATTCATAGAGTATTGTCCCCAAAAATAAGAGAAATGCAAAAAAAAATAAAAAAAAAAGGGGCAATACTACTATCATTTTTCCACACTTGTGCTTCAAAGTAGCACCAAGATCTTCATAATAGAGAGTCGCCTATGTTATCACTTTCATATACTAGTGGGAATTTTTCATTATAGAACTTGGCTTTTATATTCCAACGATCGGCTTCCTCAAAATGCCCTAGGTCTTCATGAGCAAGCAAGTTGGATGCACACTCACTTAGTTTCTTTTTGTTGAGCTTCCATATACTTATAGCTCTAGTGCATCCGTTGCATGGCAATCCCTACTCACTCACATTGATATCTATTGATGGGCATCTCCATAGCCCGTTGATAAGCCTAGTTTATGTGAGACTATCTTCTCCCTTTTTGTATTCTCCACAACCACCATTCTATTCCACCTATAGTGCTATGTCCATGGCTCACGCTCATGTATTGCGTGAAGATTGAAAAAGTTTGAGAACATTAAAAGTATGAAACAATTGCTTGACTTGTCATCGGGGTTGTGCATGATTTGAGTACTTTGTGTGGTGAAGATGTAGCATAGCTAGACTATATGATTTTGTAGGGATAAATTTCTTTGCCATGTTATTTTGAAGAGACATAATTGCTTAGTTAGTATGCTTAAAGTATTATTATTTCTATGTCAATATTAAACTTTTGTCTTGAATCTTTCGGATCTGAATATTCATACCAAAATTAAGAGATTTACATTGAAATTATGCCAAGTAGCATTCCACATCAAAAATTCAATTTTTAGCATTTACCTACTCGAGGACGAGCAGGAATTAAGCTTGGGGATGCTTGATACGTCTACAACGTATCTATAATTTTTTATTGTTCCATGCTATATTATATTCTGTTTTGGACATTATTGGGCTTTATTATACCCTTTTATATTATTTTTGGGACTAACGTATTAACCGGAGGCCCAGCCCAGAATTGTTGTTTTGTTTGCCTATTTTAGGATTTCGCAGAAAAAGAATATCAAACGGAGTCCAAACGGAATGAAACCTTCGGGAACGTGATTTTCGGAACGAACATGATCCAAAGGACTCGGCCCGACGTTAAGACATCAACCAGGAGGCCACGAGGTAGGGGGGCGCACCTACCCCCCCTGGGCGCACCATCCACCCTCGTGGGCCCCATGTTGCTCCACCAGCGTACTCCTTCTTCCTATATATACCTATGTACCCACAAACTACCAGATACAGAGCCAAAACCCTAATTCCACCGCTGTGACTTTCTGTATCCACGAGATCCCATCTTGGGGCCTATTCCGGAGCTCCGCCGGAGGGGGCATCGATCACGGAGGGCTTCTACATCAACACCATAGCCCTTTCGATGAAGTGTGAGTAGTTTACCTCAGACCTACGGGTCCATAGTTATTAGCTAGATGGCTTCTTCTCTCTTTTTGGATCTCAATACAAAGTTCTCCCCCTCTCTTGTGGAGATCTATTCGATGTAGTCTTCTTCTGCGGTGTGTTTGTTGAGATCGATGAATTGTGGGTTTATGATCAAGTTTATCTATGAACAATATCTGAATGTTCTCTGATTTCTTTTATGTATAATTGGTTATCTTTGCAAGTCTCTTCGAATTATCAGTTTGGTTTGGCCGACTAGATTGATCTTTCTTGCAATGGGAGAAGTGCTTAGCTTTGGGATCAATCTTGCGGTGTCCTTTCCCAGTGACAGTAGGGGCAGCAAGGCACGTATTGTATTATTGCCATCGAGGATAACAATATGGGGTTTATTTCTTATTGCATGAGTTTATCCCTCTACATCATGTGATCTTTCTTAAAGTGTTACTCTGTTCTCTTGAACTTAATACTCTAGATGCATGCTGGATAGCGGTCGATGTGTGGAGTAATATTAGTAGATGCAGGCAGGAGTCGGTCTACTTGTCTCGGACGTGATGCCTATATATATGATCATACCTAGATATTCTCATAACTATGCTCAATTCTGTTAATTGCTCAACAGTAATTTGTTTACCCACCGTGAATACTTATGCTCTCGAGAGAAGCCACTAGTGAAACCTATGGCCCCCGGGTCTGTCTTCCATCATATTAATCTTTCAATACTTAGTTATTTTAATTCCTTTTATTTTACTTTGCATCTTTATCATAAAAATACCAAAAATATTATCTTATCATATCTATCAGACCTCACTCTCGTAAGTGACCGTGTAGGGATTGACGACCCCTTATCGCGTTGGTTGCGAGGATTTATTTGTTTTTGTAGGTGTGAGGGACTCGTGCGTGGCCTCCTACTGGATTGATACCTTGGTTCTCAAAAATGGAGGGAAATACTTACGCTACTTTATTGCACCACCCTTTCCTCTTCAAGGGAAAACCAACGCAAGTGCTCAACATGTAGCAATGCGTTGTCAGGATTCCCTCCTAGATGCTCGGATTGCGGGGTTCAACCTACATTAAACCCTGCATACGTACCTCGTCCTTAACTACCTTGCCTTCATGGTTGTTGTCTGTATCAAGAGGTAGGCGCCACATATAAATTTTACATTATTCTATATTGAAAACACACATCACCCCTTCCCAACGTACCTCATTTTGGGCCTCATGCAGGAGGTGCTGGTTTTGTGGTCCCTCTCGTGCGATTTTTATGATGGTTCAATCTATTGGCCCAAGCGGTTTATCGAAAACAATAACTGTCATTTGACCAAACGATATATTCATTGGTCCGTCTTATGGTAGGTCATGGTGACATGCATGTATGACAGAAGTATCGATCATTACATGCATCCACCCAGCTAACACAAAGTGGGAGGTGGTGGGCCAAGCATCCCAGCTAGGTACGACATTATGCCATTATATATATCCTAGCTAGGTGGTTGTTAGGGTGCTCTCAGGTTTGCGAGGCAGGTGCCACCAAAGTTATGCATTGTGTATTTAAAGTTTTAAACATCCCCAATATTTGTACATATATTTGGCCACTTCCAGGTTGTTCTTGACTTGTGGCCCCTCTCATCGATCTTCCACGACGCGCCCAAGTGTGGGACCACGGGGTCAAAGTTGTGCATTGGAATTTTGAATATCACGGACCACCCTTTTGACCCTGTCTAACGTTATTTTTTGCTGCGAAGACTCTGATGACCCTCAACGGACACGGGGTATAATATCTTAACCGTGTGTGATACAAGTGCAATGTGAATCACCACGCCTGCGCAAGCGCGAGAAAATTAAGGTGGAGGTATGATACGTCTCCAACGTATCTATAATTTTTTATTGTACCATGCTATTATATTATCTGTTTTGGATGTTTAATGGGCTTTAATATGCACTTTTATATTATTTTTGGGACTAACCTATTAATCGGAAGCCCAGTGCCAGTTGCCGTTGTTCGCCTATTTCAGTGTTTTGCAGAAAAGGAATATCAAATGGAATCCAAACAGAATGAAACCTTCACGATGATCTTTTTTGGAACAAACGCAATCCAGGAGACTTGGAGTGGAGGTCAAGGAAGCAACAAGGCGGCCACGAGGTAGGGCGGCGCGCCCCCCACCCTCGTGGTCCCCTCGTAGCTCCACCGACCTACTTACTTCGCCTATACATAGCCTTATACCCTGAAAACATCCAGGGGAGCCATGAAACCACTTTTCCACCGCCGCAACCTTCTGTACCCGTGAGATCCCATCTGGGGACCTATTCCGGTGATCTGGCGGAGGGGGATTCTATCACGGAGGGCTTCTAAATCAACACCATAGCCTCTCCGATGATGTGTGAGTAGTTTACCACAGACCTTCAGGTCCATAGTTATTAGCTAGATGGCTTCTTCTCTCTCTTTGGTTCTCAATACAAAGTTCTCCTCGATGTTCTTAGAGATCTATTCGATGTAATTCTTTTTGCGGTGTGTTGGCTGAGATCTGATGAATTGTGGGTTTATGACTAAGATTATCTATGAACAATATTTGATTCATCTCTGAATACTTATATGCATGATTTGATATCTTTGCAAGTCTCTTTGAATTATCAGTTTGGTTTGGCCTACTAGATTGATCTTTCTTGCAATGGGAGAAGTGCTTAGTTTTGGGTTCAATCTTGCGGTGTCCTTTCCCAGTGATAGCGGGGGCAGCAAGGCACGTATTGTGTTGTTTCCATCAAGGATAAAAATATGGGGTTTATATCATATTGCTTGAGTTTATCCTTCTACATCATGTCATCTTGCCTAATGCATTACTCTGTTCTGATGAACTTAATGCTCTAGATGCATGTTGGATAGTGGTCGATGTGTGGAGTAATAGTAGTAGATGCAGAATCGTTTCGGTCTACTTGACACGGACGTGATGCTTATATTCATGATCATGCCTAGATATCATCATAACTATGCGCTTTTCTATCAATTGCTCGGCAGTAATTTGTTCACCCACTGTAATATATGCTATCTTCAGAGAAGCCACTAGTGAAACTTATGGCCACCGGGTCTACTTTACATCATATAAGTTTCCGATCTACAATTCTAGTTTACTATTTATTTTGCAATCTCTACTTTTCAATCTATACAACAAAAATATTTATCTTATTATCTTTATCAGAACTCACTTTTGCAAGTGGTTATGAAGGGATTGACAACCCCCTTTATTGCGTTGGTTGCAAGGTTCTTATTTGTTTGTGCAGGTACTACGCGACTTGCGTGTAGTCTCCTACTAGGTTGATACCTTAGTTCTCAAAAACTGAGGGAAATTCTTACTCTACTTTGCTGCATCACCCTTTCCTCTTCAAGGGAAAACCAACGCATGCTCAAGAGGTAGCAAGGTACTGGCTCAACCATGGGCGATGCAAGTGCGCTGAAATCACCACGACCGCGCAAGCGTAAGCAAAGGGTGGAGGTACTGGCTTAACCATGTGCGATGCAAGTGCGCTATAAAACACCAACTTTGCAAACTAAAGGCGGGTAAGTTTATTTGGAAATTAGGACGAACCATGTGCGATAGACCAGCTAGCTAGAAATATAAAAAACAAATTACCCGCCTTGAGCGTTGCAAAAATTGGCGGATCCACGCCACTTTTCCTTATTATCATACACGCATATTGTTATTGGACCATCTGCGATCTTGGGCACTCCCGCCCCGCATCACTTCCTTTACCAAAATTTTAGTAGCCCCCATACTTCAACCTTTGCCCACACTCCTCCAGCACCGACCTTATAATAAAATTGCAGTAGCCTAGGCATTTGAACCGTCACCCTCCCTCGTCCACCACCATCTCCACCCACCATTACTAAAATTTTCAGTAGCCGCGGCTTATCCTCAAACACCACCCCCCCCTCCATAGTCCCCCACCCGCCCCAACACCCCCTCAAACCATAGTTCGCGGACGCTGTCGGCGCCGCCACCAACCCCTGCCAGTCTGCCCGTTCGTCGTAGCTTAGATAATAAAGTTCAGGTTACCCAGTGATTCCTATATCGTCGCCCCACTCCTATGAATTTTTAGATGAGGCCTGCGGTGTCCTCCCCACCAATCTGTCGGCTTTCTTGGAACTGGGGTCCCCAGACTTGCCTACCTGCGGCCCACGGCGTGGCTTTGCAAGCGGGCCCGTATGGCCCATCTTCACCAACAAGCATTCAAGACCCTCGCGAGGGGCCAAGCCTCGCGAGGCGGACGACACAGGACCTCCTTAGGAGCGGCCTCACCAGGCTGGCTCACGAGGGGCGGAGAGATCAAGGCTAAGCAAACCTCGCGAGATTCCGATGACGTGAGCCATGACGATCGAGACCAGGCGGGTGCCAGCGCTCATAGTGTCCTTGTTTCCTCGTTGGTGTTAAGGAAGTAAGCGCAGACGAAGAGTACCGAGGCATCAAGAAAAGGTTTCCATATCGGTGCAACGAGACCAAGACCAAAAGGACGGCAGGATGGAGGTCACCGTGGAGCCCAAGACGACGTCACAACCAGAGCCTTTGGCAGCGCGAAGAATGCTTTTGTCGGGATAACTTGTACTAGTTGTCCCCTTTCAAATTGGCCGTTGTTGGCTCCCTTCCCGCTCAATATTTGGGGAGAGGACTAGGGCCTCTATAAATAGGATTAGCCACCACCATAGCGAGCGAAAAGAGGAGAGAGGCCTAGATCCAACCCATCCACACACTCACCTAGCACAAGAACACCTCACCTCAGGAGGCTGTTCTTCCCCTTGTACTGTTCATCATCAGCCCAAGAGGCAATCCAGCACACCACACTAGAGTAGGGTATTACACCACAACGGTGGCCCGAACCAGTATAAACCTTGTGTCTCTTGTGTCCTGAGTTCGTCGAGCTAGCCTTTAGAATCGCGAAGTGCCTGGGGGCGTGATCGGTGACGGAGAGATCTTGGTGTGCACCCAAATGTTCGGACCTTAAGGGTTTTGCCGGAACCCGAAATCCGACATTTGGCGCGCCAGGTAGGGGGTGCGCCGAAGCCTTCTTCTTTGTCGACCCATGCTTCGTCACTCCACCAAGCTCATGGTCGATGATCGCCGAGCTCGCGCTGAGCACCGGGTCGCACTCCCCGCCCGTGTTGCTCAGACAGCTCCCGTCGGTGGGCCTCCCCGTCGTTCGCCGTCACCGGTCTGGCGGCAAACGAGTAGCAAGGCTCTTCACTACATCCTACCATGCACCGGGACGGCCACACCGCCATCCCATCGCTGACTCCGGCCAGCTCGTCATCTCACGCTCGCCGCGCCTCCACGGACGCGCAGGCCGCGCTGCTCATGGCACGCCAGCTCCTGTGTTACCGCTCGGTCGACAACCTCTACGAGGACAGGTCGGACCGCATCGCCGAGCTCATCAGCTCCGCAGAAGGCTCTCCTGCACCGTCCCTCCCACTACCTTGACCTCCGCGAGCTGCGGGCGATGTGGCTCACGGGGCGCCTCCGCCTCCTCCGCAACAAGATGGCGCCTTTGCGCCAAGGTGTGCGGCTCAGAGAGCACCTTAGCCTCCCCCGCGCTAGGGTGGCGTCATCGCTCCAAGATGCACGGTCCATTGGCGCGACCCACCGTGCCGTGTGCCGGTGCACGAGGAAAGAAGCTGCCAAGAGATTCCCCGTCCCCAAGGAAGTGCTCCACCACTCCCAGCTCCGCTACGCTAGGATTGCTTGCTGCGACAGGGCCATATGCCACGTGCCGCGGCGGTGCAGGGCAACCACGACCAGGCTCCACCTCCAAGGCGAGCCCCGGTGACCATGGTCGGCTGCCGTGCCTTCACCCCCGAGCTGCGTAGCGTCGCGTGGCCAGGCAAGTTCAAGCCAGACCTGCCTCCGCGCTACCACGACACCCTCGACCCCGCGGAGTTCTTGTAGTTCTACGAGCTGAGCATCGAGGCGCCCAGCGGCGACAAGAAAGTCATGGCGAACTGGTTCACCATGGTTCTTAAGGATGGTGCCCGCTCCTAGTTCCTGAACCTCCCTCCTGGCTCCATCTCTTCCTGGGTCGAGATGCGCAACCGTTTCGTCGCCAACTTCCAGGGCACTCGCGACCGCCCCCCGGCCATGGGTGACCTGTGCCACGTCAAGCAACAACCAGGAGAGACCCTCCAGAAGTACATCCAGCGGTTCAACAACGTTGTCTCAAAATCCCCAAGGTGACGGACGAGGCCTTCATCTCTGCATTCTCCGATGGCGTCCGCGACATCAAGATGAATAAGGAGCTCGCCATCCATGAGGAGCTGTGCACATCCCTGGAGCTGTTCAACCTGGCAACCAAGTGTGCAAGGGCTGAGGAAGGTCGCCTTTCTCTCCTCGAGCTCCTAGCTGCCGACCCGGAGGAGAAGAAATCCAAGGCCAAGGATGTGAAGCGCAAGGGAGTCGCCGTGCATGCGGAGGAGCCGGACACGAAGCGTGGCATTGACCAGCCTGAGTCATCCAAGGGTAGTCGACCGTTCGGCGCCTTCCACAATATACACAGCCACAACACCAACGATTGCCAAGAGCTCAGAGCCATGCGCGACGGACGCTTCGGTCAACGCCCCAAGCGCAACGACCAAGGAGGAGGACGCGGCGAAGGACGCTGGGATGACCGGGGCCCACGCTAGGAGTGGCGCGACCGGCCTCGTGAGGACCACTGGCCGGATCAGCCTCGCGAAGGTGCCTGGAGGGATCAGCATCACGACGACCGCCCTCAGGGCAATGCTAGGCTTCCTCCATTGCTGCCACCAAGAAGGAACGACGACCACCACCAAGACGAGGGGGCTGGGGACTTCCAGGAGCCGCGTGCTATTACCTGCATCTTGGGCGGAGCTCAAGCCCCAGCCTCACAGCGTATCTTCAAGCAGTTTGCTCGCGAGGTGAACGCGGTGCTTCCCAAGCTCGAGGCTACATGCCCGCTCAGGTGGTCCAAGTGTGCTATTACCTTCAGCTCAGCAGATCAGCTCAAGTGCGCGGCCACCGCTAGCGCTCTCCCAATGCTTTGTTCACCCGTCATCAGCAACATGCAAGTCACCAAGACCCTTATCGGCGGCGGCGCAGGGCTCGACGTCTTGTCCGTCGAGACGTTCGACAACCATCAAGTGACATACGATCAGCTTTAGCCTACCAAGCCTTTCTCAGGAGTGACCGACGGCTCCACCGCGCCGATAGGTCAGGTCCGCCTCCCAGTCACCTTTCGAGAACGCAACAACTATCGCACCGAGCTCATCAACTTCGATGTCGCCCACATTCGTATGCCGTACAATGCCATCCTCAGATATTCGGCCCTAGCCAAGTTCATGGCAATGACCCACCATGGCTACAACGTCCTCAAGATGCCAGGAAGCGGCGGGATCATCGCAGTCCCCTGCGAAGAAAGAGATGTGGTGTGCTCCCTCGAGCGCGCCTTCCAAGCAGCGTCAATCTAAGCCCATAACAACAATGCATCTCGGTACACTCCTGAGGTCGTCCCCAAGAAGAAGAAGCAGCTACTCCGTGCCGGACCTCAAGAGGGAAGCACCACCAGTGGTACCTCATCAGGATCAGCGCCTGCGCCTGGGGCCCCTCCCTCTGTCGCATAGAAGGCGCGCCCAGAGCCCTCCTCGGGCAAGGCTCGGGGACTCTCTTCTAGAAGGCCTCAGACCTCGCCAACGTCACGAGGGAGGCGCTCGGGCACCACTTGGAGGCGTGTTTCACGGCACGACTCCCTCAGGAGGACACTGGGCAAGGAGCGCCCGGCGCTGATGAGTTCATCACCAAGGTATCTCAAGAGCTTCAGGAAATAAGAGGAATACGCGGCGTTGCTCCCCACCCAGGCGAGGGTGGTGAGCTGCGCGTCTGCATCGACATACCAGGGCTCAAATGTGCCGCATCTCAGGAGCGCTTCTGGCCTTCGCGTGTTTGGCGATGTGAAGGTCCACCTCACAGCTACGTTCGCATGTCGTTTGGCCTGCCGAGCATGGCTGCTGCCTTCTAGCGCAACCTGCGGAGCGTCATGGCGGGTCAGGGGGCCAGGCACCATGCAGTCCTGGCAGAGATGGCGACAGTCCTCAAGGAACCGCCTGGACCCCCAGGGCCTCCCAAGGCTCGGGGGCCCGGTGGCTCGTGAGGAGCAACCCCTTCACCGCGTGCCTTCAGCTGCCTCAACTCCCCTTCATCAATGGAACTAGGTGACATTTTCCAAGTTTATTTAGCTGGGAGCGCCCAGGGGCTACATTATTCCCAGGCTGCATGGGTCCGTCCCTGTGGCATGTATCCCTACTTTTTTATGTCCTTAACTTACGTTGCTGGGGGCGCCCCTCGGGCTGCATCATCCCCAAGCCGCTCGGGCTGGACCCAGTGGCCCGTATTGTTCATGCATTTACCTGAGCTAGTTTTCCTTCCATGCTTAATCTATCTATGATTAACACCTTCTCGATTGTCGCCCACAGCGGGAGCCACGCGCCGGTCGTCGTTCATCAGGACCCTTCGCGTGAGAGGGTTAGGCACGGCATCTGTGCTCGGGTCGGTCCCTGCAGCGTTAAATCCAACGACTGAACTCTGTCTGGCGGGCCGGCCCCGTTCACGTCACCTCCTGGGGACGTTGGTGCTTGGATTTCTCACGCGATAACCTCAGGAGATTCGTTCGGTGCAGGTTGTCTAACCACCTCGTAGAACCAACACAGTGAACAAGAATCAAGATTAGGGGCAACCCGCCTTGAGGTAGGGCCTCATGAGTCCCGCGCTGGCTCACGAGTGCCCAGACACACCTCGTCTAGCTCTACCGTGCAAGCCACGTGTCAGGGCGGGGCTGTACACGCATCGGGGGCTCTCTGCAGTAGGGAGTCCCTCCCACGTACCAGTGGAAGAACCATGCTCGCGCTGGCGAGCACCATGGTCCGTCCTGGTGATAAACAACTGAGGGAGGCCCCGCGACCGTATCAACCTCAGGGAGCCTCCGGGCTCGGTGTCTAGCCTCAATGCAACACCTCCCCTCGGGAGAGCCTCGCGAGGGTGCTGGCCACGGGGGCTGCGCTCGGGTCACGCCCAAGCGTACCCTACCCCGCTAGGTCCCTCGGACCTGGTCGTCGCGCGCCCTCCCAATAGGAGCTAAGGTATGAAGGTCATTTGAACATCAAGGAGGACTCCTGAGCATCGCGACCCAGGAGCCTAACTGACCACATAGCCCTCACTCCTTGGCCCGTCCTGGTGATCCGGTCGGACCAATGGCGGTTGAGGTATGTGCGGAGTCGGGCCATGCCGACGTAGAACCCAAGACCTACCATCACATCTCCTTTCCACAAGTTGTTTGCATGTCAAGGGGGACTCCCGAGCATCGCGACTCAGAATCCGAACTGACCACGTAGCCCCTCACTCCTTGGATCGTCCTGGTGATCCGGTCGGCCCAACGGCGGTTGAGATATGCGCGGGGTTGGGCTCTGCCTACTTAGAATGTAAAGAAAATGGGAAGGAAACCGCAAAATCTCAAAGCAAATATTACAAGACATATTGTTCTCCGAATATCAAACACAAGTTTAAACGCCTCCATGAGGCATGCTACTTGCTGCAGGAGCTTCAGCAGGAAAGGAGCCGCAAGCCAGTCATCCCTCGATACTACCAGAACCTGCAAGAGGTGCCCCCTTCTGGGTGGCGTCTCCTTCACCTGCACCACCGGTCGAAGGCGCGGGGGCGAAGGCGTCGAACTTCTCCAGCAGGGCTTCCACCTGACCTTTCACAGCTGCGGGGGCAGCTGCGCGGTGTTCATGAGCCACGGGTCCAGCAGCTCGTCAAGGCGGGCGGCAGGATCGCGAACATGGAGGTGGCTGAAGACGCGAGCCTTTCCCTCTGCCATGCAGCTGATGTCGCGCATGACTTCCTCAAGCGCCTCGACCAAGTAGGAAAGCAACTGGGCGGGGCCGTCCTCGTTGGTGGCCAACGGCTTCTCCAAGCCCTTCTTATAGAGTGACTTCAGGGCCTCGCGAGACCTCTTCTCCACGAGCGCGAAGGCCGTGCGGTCCTCGGCCTGAACCTTCGCCTTGATATCGAGTTCTGCCTTTTCAGCCCGCACCTTTTGCTCCAGCTCCTCTAGCCGGCCGCGCTCAGCGGCCTGCGCCTGCGCCAACTACTCCAGCTCGGTGTCGCAACCCTTGACGGCGTCCTCCCGGGCCTTCATCTTCTCTTCCTCCGCCTTACGGCCACATGCAACTTTAGCACGCTCGTTGAGGGAGTCCTGGATTAGGGGGTCTCTGGACAGCCGGACTATATCCTTTGGCCGACTGTTGGACTATGAAGATACGAGATTGAAGACTTCGTCCCGTGTCCGGATGGGACTTTACTTGGCGTGGAAGGCAAGCTAGGCAATACGGATATGTATATCTCCTCCTTTGTAACCGACCTTGTGTAACCCTAACCTCCTCCGGTGTCTATATAAACCGGACGGTTTTAGTCCATAGGACAACATACAATCATACCATAGGCTAGCTTCTAGGGTTTAGCCTCTCTGATCTCGTGGTAGATCAACTCTTGTACTACTCATATTATCAAGAATAATCAAGCAGGACGTAGGGTTTTACCTCCATCAAGAGGGCCCGAACCGGGGTAAAACATCGTGTCCCCTGCCTCCTGTTACCATCCGCCTTCGACGCAGAGTTCGGGACCCCCTACCCGAGATTCGCCGGTTTTGACACCGACATTGGTGCTTTCATTGAGAGTTCCTCTGTGTCGTCATCGTTAGGCTTGATGGCTCCTTCGATCATCGATAGAGATGCGGTCCAGGGTGAGACTTTTCTCCCCGGATAGATCTTCGTATTCGGCGGCTTCGCACTCTGGGCCAACTCGCTTGGCCATCTGGAGCAGATCGAGAGTTACGCCCCTGGCCACCAGGTCAAGTTTGGAAGCTTAAACTGCACAGCCAACATCCGTGGAGACTTGATCTTCGACGGATTTGAGCCCCTGCCGAGTGTGCCGCACAGTCACGATGAGCATGATTTAGCTCTACCATCGGACAGCGTTCAGGAGATCGCACTGGCGACCGCTCCGACCCTCAATTCGGAGCCAATTGCGCCATCCATGGACGGGTGGATAGACCCCGCCATGGAGGTCGCACTCTCATCGGCGATCGAGCCGAATATCGACCTTACCCTTCACGAGAGCCGTGACGCCGAACTACCGGATCCTTCCCCGGCCACGAACTCCGAACAGCCTGTGCCCGTTCCTATCAAATCCGACTGGGCGCCGATCATGGAGGTTACCTCCGCGTATATCTTTCAGCACTCGCCCTTCGGTGACATACTAAACTCATTAAGGTCTCTCTCCTTGTCAGGAGAGTCGTGGCTGAACTATGTCCGGCAGGATTATGATGCGGATGACGAAGAAATTCACGGCCTACCCACCACCCACTTAGTAGCCACTGTCGACGATTTGACCGACATGCTCGACTTCGAATCCAAAGACATCAACGGTATGGACGACGATGCAGGAGATGAACAGGAACCACTGCAAATAGGGCACTGGACGCCCACTTCATCATATGACGTATACATGGTGGACACACCCAAAGAAAACGACGACGAGGAGTGGAAGGACGCAACGAAGGGTTGTTCCCTCGAGAAGCAGTCAAAGCGGCGGCTTAAGCGCCGCTCCAAATCCCGCCTCGGCAGAAACAACTATCATATAGACCCAGCGCTAGAGCAGGGTGAACCATCGGCCGACCACGGCAACACGGAGCATCAAACCGAACAACCCAACTCCGTCGAAGATACCAGTCCGGGCGACATCACATCGGACAGGCACCCGGAGCAACAGAATGCCCATCAAAGGCTTGTTTCCACTACGAGGAGTCTAAAAAAGCAGAAGCAAAGGCTCAGGGTTGCACAAGACACACTCAGAATCAGATGGAGTGAAGTACTCAACACTGCAGCGAAGTACGGCGGTAATCGCCACACCAAGAGCTACCTGAAGCGAAAGTTGCTACCCGAATTCGATGAGGAGGCCTTAGATCCCCCGCAATTAAAAAACAAAACGTCCATCCGGTCGGATAGAAGACCTCGTGACCAACATAGAGCGGCAAACGACGCCACACATAAGCCAGTACGCAATCCACGCGAGGGCTCGCATCAGAAGGACGGCGCAACCAGATCCATCTACGGGCCACGCAAGCGCGCTCCAGTATGCAATGCAACACAACAAACATCCGAACACCACGGTACACCCAAATACAGGGGTGCCGCACACCCCCTATGTTTCACTGATGAGGTGCTGGACTATGAATTTCCAGATGGATTCAAACCCGTAAACATAGAGGCGTACGACGGAACGACAGACCCTAGGATCTGGATTGAGGACTACATCCTCCATATCAACATGGATCGAGGAGACGATCTCCACGCCATCAAGTACTTACCCCTCAAGCTCAAAGGGCCAGCTCGACACCAGCTTAAAAGCCTCCCCGAAAACTCCATTGGAAGTTGGGAAGAGATCAAAGACGCTTTTCAGGCAAATTTTCAAGGGACTTATGTTCGACCACAGGATTCAGATGATTTGCGTCATATAACTCAACAGTCCGGAGAGTCAGCCCGAAAGCTTTGGAACAGGTTCCTCACTAAAAAGAACCAAATAGTCGACTGTCCGAACGCTGAAGCCTTAGCAGCTTTCAAGCATAGTGTTCGAGACGAATGGCTTGCCAGACACCTCGACCATGAACAGCCGAGAACAATGGCAAGATTAACAAGCCTCAAGACCCGCTTTTGCACGAGCGAAGACAGCTGGTTAGCCCGATGCAGCACCAGCGACCCAAGTACCTCCGAAGTCAGGGATAGAAACGGGAAATCACGACGCAGCAAAAACAAGCGCCAGAATAAAGAAGACAGCCCGAAGAGCACAGCGGTAAACGCCGGATTTAGAAGCTCGCGGCCAGGTCAACAAAAGTTGCCCTCCAAAGGCAATAGAGACGAACTGTCCAGCCTAAACAAGATTCTGGATAATATATGCCAGATCCACAGCACCCCCGATATGCCTGCAAATCATACCCATAGAATATGTTGGGTTTTCAAGCAGTCCGGCAAGCTCAACGCCGAACATAAGGGGCATGATACACCAAGCGAAGATGAGGACGAGCCTCGCAAGCAAAGCACCAGGGAACAGAAGAAATTCCCACCAAAAGTCAAAACAGTCAACGTGTTACATGTGATCACTAGTAGAAAAAGGGTCAAACGTGAAGCACATTAGTGCCGGTTTGTATTTGAGCGGGCACTAATGTATACATTAGTGCCGGTTCCAACGGCTAGTCGGGCCGCTTTCATTAGTACTGTTCGTGGCGAACCTTTACCACCGGTTCGTGCCACGGACCGGTACTAATGAGAGTGGTGGCAGGATGTTGTCAGACTGGGGCCCCTCCAGCACCTTCAGTACCGATTCTTGGCACGAACCGGTACTAAAGGTCGTCCTACATAAACCCTTCGTCCACCCGAGAGCACGGGCTCGTAACCACCGTCGATCGCCCGCACCGTCCCGTCGCCGGCACCACCTTGTGGTGAGCATCTTGTTCATGAAATTTTATATAAAAATTGATGTTTGTGTGATTTGGATATATAGTTACTCGTATAATTATCTTACCCGTACGTTGTTTGTTATACATATAGTGCCATGGTTTTGATATCCATCCCCGTCGGCCCTCGTCCTTGTTATGATTCGGATGTGGTATATATATTCTCTTTTAAAACTAGTTGCATTTCGTGTTTTTGACAAATTATGCCCATCAAGTTGACATAGAAATTTTTTCTAGGAGGTATGTGAACCGGAAATTCCAACCGACCCTATTGTCGAGAGGTTAAATTTAGTTGAAAGAGAAAACGAGTACTTGAAAGAAAAATTGTAAAGAATTGAGGGGGAGAAGATGGAATTGGAGTTGCATGTTGCCGATGTCGTCGATGATCACAAGATCAAGATGGAGAAAATGCGCTTGAAGATTAGAAAGATTAGAAAATATGCCATCGATAGTGAGGCTTGGTATCATTATGCTGTTGGATCCATTGTTACCTTAGTTGCGATCTTGATCGCATTTGTTGTTGCATTTAAATGCTTTAGCTAGAGAGTTATTTGTTTGTTGCATTTAAGTGTTGTATGAACTTTATGTATGAACTTGTATTAATTTGGTCTATTTGGTGTTGTGTAATGAAGATGAGCCGGCAATGGATGTACGATGACTGATGCTCTCCCCAGTTCGTTGAGGGCGTGCATACTTTTCTGCTTGCGGCTGAGGCAAACAAGCGGGCGGATGGTTTTATGCCTTGTCCATGTGCTGGCTGTAAGAATGGTCACAATTACTCTATGTCAAGAACCATTCACGTCCATCTGTTTATGTCCGGTTTCATGCCCCACTATAATGTTTGGACCAAGCACGGAGAAAGAGGGGTTATGATGGAAGACAATGAAGAAGAAGAGGACGACGACAGCTATCCTGGCCATGGGTTCCCTCAATACGATGATACAACAATGGGGGAAGAAGCTGAGCCGGTAATGCGGGAAGAAGCTGAGCCGGCAATGCGGGAAGAAGCTGAAGAAGAGGCATCAGATGAGCCCGTTGATGATCTAGGTCGGGCCATTGCCGATGCAAAGAGAAACTGCGCAAGTGATTTGGAGAAGAAGAAGTTGCAGCACATGTTAGAGGATCACAAAAAATTGTTGTACCCGAATTGCGTAGGTGACAAGAAAAAGCTGGGCACCACACTGGAATTGCTGCAATCGAAGGCAGAGAATGGTGTATCTGACAAGGGATTTGGAAAGTTGCTGGTAATGATAAAGGATATGCTTCCAAAGGACAACGAATTGCCCGAGAGTACGTACGAAGCAAAGAAGGCTGTCTGCCCTCTAGGGTTAGAGGTGCAGAAGATACATGTATGCCCTAATGATTGCATCCTCTACCGCGATGAGTACGAGGATTTGAACGCTTGCCCGGTATGTGGTGCATTGCACTATAAGATCAGCCGCGATGACCCTGGTGATGTCGAGGGCGAGCGCCCCGGGAAGAAGATTCCTGCCAAGGTGATGTGGTATGCTCCTATAATACCACGATTGAAACGTTTGTTCCAAAACAAAGAGCATGCCAAGGTGATGCGATGGCACAGAGAAGACCGTAAGAAAGACGGAAAGTTGAGAGTACCCGCTGACGGGTCGCAGTGGAGAAAAATCGAAAGAAAGTACGGGAAGGAGTTTGCAGATGATGCAAGGAGCGTATGGTTTGGTCTAAGCGCAGATGGCATTAATCCTTTTGGGGAGCAGAGCAGCAACCATAGCACCTGGCCTGTGACTCTATGTTCGTATAACCTTCCTCCTTGGTTGTGCATGAAGCGGAAGTTCATTATGATGCCAGTGCTCGTCCAAGGCCCTAAGCAACCCGGCAACGACATTGATGTGTACATAAGGCCATTAGTTGAAGAACTCTTACACCTATGGAATGGAGAAGGTGTACGTGCGTGGGATGAGCACATGGGGGAAGAATTTGACCTAAAGGCGTTGCTGTTCATGATCATCAATGATTGGCCTGCTCTCAGTAACCTTTCAGGACAGACAAACAAGGGATACCGCGCATGCACACACTATTTGGACGATACCGATAGTATATATTTGGCTAATTGTAAGAAGAATGTGTACCTGGGACATCGTCGATTTCTTCCGAGCAGGCATCCCGTAAGAAAGAAAGGCAAGCATTTCAAAGGTGAGGCAGATCATCGGACGAAGCCTCGCCACCGTACTGGTGCTGATGTACATGATATGGTCAAGGATTTGAAAGTGGTCTTTGGAAAGGGTCCTGGTGGACAACCTGTTCCGAATGACGCTGACGGACGCGCACCCATGTGGAAGAAGAAATCTATATCTTGGGACCTTCCCTATTGGAAAGACCTAGAAGTCCGCTCCGCAATCGATATGATGCACGTGACGAAGAATCTTTGTGTGACCCTGCTTGGCTTCTTGGGCGTGTATGGGAAGACAAAAGATACACCTGAGGCACGAGAGGACCAGCAACGTATGCACGGAAAAGACGGCATACATCAGGGTCATGCAAGCTACGCTCTTACCAAAGAAGAGAAGGTAATCTTCTTTGAATGCCTGTTCAGTATTAAGGTACCATCTGTCTTCTTGTAGAATATAAAGGGAATAATAAACATGGCAGAGAAAAAGTTCTAGAACCTAAAGTCTCATGACTGCCACGTGATTATGATGCAACTGCTTCCGGTTGCATTGAGGGGGCTTCTACCGAAAAACGTTCGATTAGCCATTGTGAAGCTATGTGCATTTCTCAATGCAATCTCTCAGAAGGTAATCCATCCAAAAATCATACCAAGGTTAGAGAATGATTTGGTGCAATGTCTTATCAGTTTCAAGTTGGTGTTCCCACCATCCTTCTTCAACATCATGACGCACGTCCTAGTTCACCTATGCGAAGAGATTAACGTTTTGGGTCTTGTATTTCTACACAATATGTTCCCCTTTGAGAGGTTCATGGGAGTCTTAAAGAAATATGTTCATAACCGTGCTAGGCCAGAAGGAAGCATCTCCAAGGGCTGTCAAAATGAGGAGGTCATTGAGTTTTGTATTGACTTTATTCCAGACCTTAAGCCGATTGGTGTTCCTGAATCGCGGCATAAGGGCAGACTGGATGGAAAAGGCACGCTAGGAGGGGAACAAATAATATGTATGGACGGACATTCTCTCACTGAAGCACACTACACAGTTCTACAGAATTCCGCCTTGGTGGCTCCGTATATGGATGAACACAAGAATTTGCTACAGTCCAAACACCCGGAGCGGTCTGATGACTGGATTACACATGAACAAACCAGGAGTTTCACTAGCTGGTTGCAGACACGTACCATGCATGACACCTCTATTGAAGATGACCTATACTTGCTGTCCCAGTTACCATCTTCAAATATAATGACTTTCAAAGGTTATGAGATAAATGGTAATACATTTTACACGATCGCCCAAGATAAGAAGAGCACCAACCAAAACAATGGTGTCCGCTTTGATGCAGAAACCTAGACGGGAAAGGAAACATATTATGGATATATACAGGACATATGGGAACTTGACTATCGACGTGGTTTGAAGGTCCCTTTGTTTCAGTGCAAATGGGTCAATATGACACGAGGTGGGGTAACGGAAGACCCGCAGTACGGAATGACAATAGTGGATCTCAACAATCTTGCGTATGCAAACGAACCATTCGTCCTAGCCAATGATGTGGCACAGGTTTTCTATGTGAAGGACATGTCTACCAAGCCAAGAAAAAGAAAAGATAAGGAAGCGAATGCATCATACGATGAGCCAAAGCGGCACATAGTTCTTTCTGGGAAGAGAAACATCGTGGGAGTGGATGACAAGACAGACAAGTAAGAAGATGATGAAAAGTTTGATGAAATTGCTCCATTCAAAGTGAATATTGACCCGAGCATCCCGTTAAATGATGAAGATTTTCCATGGTTACGACGCAAAGGGACACACGCGAAGAAAAAGTTTCACACCCAAAGATCCGGGATGTTATCGGCTTCACTATCATCACTTTCTTCTATGTTTCACACCCAGAAGGGAATCTCTGTAATAGTTAGGGTACTTAATTATGTGTTTTGGCATTTGAAACGCGAAGAAATTTTATGTGCAAACAAATTCTTTCATGCCTTTACTCATTTTTAAAGTTAAGTTATTCACAAACTAGTGATTCACACTAATTTCAAATAATTCAAAATTTAAACTATTCAAATTTGAAAACTACGGGCACTAACAGAAATTTTGTAATTTTTTGTACCTAAAGCAAAAATATTCACAAAGAAACTCTAAATACACAAAAAAACAACTCAAAAATAAATAAAGCAAAAAAAATAAGAAAAAGCCCGCCTACTAGGCCAGAGCGGCCTGCATACGACTAGAAACCCAACCTGTTGTTGGGCCAGGATGCAGGCCCGCAAAGGCCCAGTAGGCCAACAGGGCAGCACAGAACATGTAGGCCCAGTAGGCCTGCTTTGGAGAGGAGCTCGAGAGAGCTACCGCACGAGGGTTTATAAACCAGTGCGGTCGCCCCTCGGCTAGCGAGGTGGGACTAAGCTTGCGCACCGCACCTGCGCCAGCGCACCCCCTTTAGTACCAGTTCGTGGCACCAACCGGTACTAAAGTGGGGCCTTTAGTACCGGTTGGAACCACCAACCGGTACTAAAGGGGGTGCGGTTCCCGTCGCTTGGCCTGGACAAAACAGGCCTTTAGTCCCGGTTGGTGGCTCCAACCGGTACTAAAGGTGCCTTCTATATATACAACACTTACAAAAATTTCATTCTCCCTCTGTTTCTTCCTCTGTTTCCCCATTGAAGCACCGCCCGTGCGCCCCGATCGATCGACACCGTCGCCGTCGCCGCCCCCGTCCCCGTCGCCGCCCCCGCCCCCATCGCCGCCCTTGTCTCCATCGCCGCCCCGGGCTCGTCCCCGTCGCACCGTCCCCGTGTCGCCGCCCCCGCGTCACGCCCCGGCCCG